>NC_083771.1:30886213-31086213 GCF_963514075.1 Conger conger
TTAGAATAACAGGGCTCCAATAGTAGATGGTGCCATGATAAGCCACGTGGTTACGTCACATATTAAATGTATTAAATGTGCCCAGCAATCCAAAGCTCTGTAAATGGTTTAAAAAAGCTAGTGACAGAACTACAGGCGGGATATCCATGTCCTTGTCTGACACTCAGAGGAGCAGGGGCCTGGCCATGATCACAAGGTTCCCATATGGTAGCAGGTGAAATATAACGCTCCATACAGGGAGACGCTATTTGGGACATATCTGCCTTCCCCCATCTGCTTCCCAAGTTAAATTTAGCATGGCTGTTCGGAGGACCTCTGTTTAATTATCCCACGGTGAAACAAGCAAGAAACACGCTGTCGAGGTGTACACACTCCATGATAGCAATCAGACAGGAACAGTGTGAACAGGCGGAATTAGCGCTTGGGGCTGCTGACTAGACTACACCCACTGAGCACTTTATTAGGAACACCTGTTCACCTATTTGTTCATTGGGATATCTAAGGAGCCAATCGGGTGGCAGCAGTGCAATGCATAAAATCACGCGGATACAGGTCAGGAGCTTCAGTGAATGTTCACATCAACCATCAGAATGGGGAAAAAATTTGATCTCAGTGATTTAGACCATGGCATAATGGTGGAAGACATCATGGTGGAAGACATGGTGGTGGAAGACATCATGGTGGAAGACATGGTGGTTAGAGTAATTCTGTAACTGCTGATCTCCTGGGCACAGCAGGCACAGCAGTCCCTAGAGTTTACTCAGTATGGTGCGAAAAACGAAAAACATCCAGTGAGCAGCAGTTCTGCAGGCAAAATTGCCTGGTTAATGAGAGAGGTCAACAGAGAATGGCCAGACTGGCCAGACTGACAGGAAGGTGACAGTAACGCAAATAACCATGCATTACAACAGAAGAGCATCTTTGAACACACAACGCTTCAAACCTCCAAGTGGATAGGCTACAGCAGCAGAAGATCAATTTGTCTAAAAATGAAGCCTAATAAATACCCAATAAAGTGCAGAATGTGTTTAGCACGGCAGGCCACCACAGGGACAGTGCAGGGATCGCTAATGACCGAAAGTGTTCATATAATGGTCATTCATTTACATCTTTTCATCCACTTCCTTGATGCGTGGCTTTAGTTTTAGACAAGCTCAGGCCTACCATAAAAAATGTTTTCCTCTCTTCAACACCCTGCTGTTCAGAAGAAATGAGGTGTTGATTAAATCATTTTTATTTTCTGTTGCCCTCATGAGTTCCAGTCTGAATAATTGAATATTTGTTCGCTCAAAGGCGCAGTGCTGGCTGCACATATGTAAGGCGTTCTGCTGCCTCTTGTTACAGGCCCTGTGGAATCACTTTTACTCTTACAGTTCATTAAGCTACAGCATGACGGCATAGGTTTGCTGTTTCCACATTTATTAAGATTAAAATAATATAGGGTTTCTAAAGACAAGCTGGTGATGTGATGTGGTGTGTCCTATAACGGATAATCATTTCAAATTCATTTCTGATTGGCAGCTCATGAAATGGACAGACTTTTGATTGGATAAAATATAAATTACCGTATTGGTTATGGAGGCAAAATCATCATGTTGGGTGCAATATACCTTATGAACTAGATAAAGATTAAAATCCTTGAAAGTGCATTCACTCTACTGACAAAAAACATTTGCTCAATGTCAATATTTTTTTCTTTGATTTTTTATGTATAACTACTAAAAAATTCTGTTTAGACATGGTCCGTCAAGACAGCCCCTCTATGACTGTTTGCACTGAGTCTATTTTGACAGATGCTACGGATCAAGTTAATCAGTGCTAACTCTCGTCACGAGGTCAGTGCTAACTATAACCTGAGCGATCCCATGGCAAATCAAACACTGACACACATCATCATTAAAAAAAGCTATAGTACAAGGTGTCGCTCATTAATTAAGCACTGTGTGGCATCCTTTGTAACTCTTTGTAAGGACTTTCTGGTGCCTAAATGAACAGCAAGGTTGTTTTTTCCCTGTTCAAATTGTGCTATACTAGTTCCTTCCAGTGAAGTGCTGGCCCCCACTGGTTGTCCTCAGTGAGAGACGCACCTCCCTTCTGTTCAGCTCTCCTGTGAGTTACATTAGAAGACAATATTAGAGTGTTATAAATAATATGAAAAGAAGACAAATGTACAACACTTAAACATTTAGTAAAACAGGTACACGATTCAGTTTTTAAAGAATTAATTATTTTTTAGTAAGTGAATAACTAATGAGTGAATTGACGGGAATGAAACATTGAAATTTGTTCATTTCTTGGAGATATGTATAGTTGCACAGGGCATTATCCCTAAAAAACATTTTACCAAACTGATTTGGGTTGATGTACAGTAAAAATAGGAAATTGATCATTTCTGTTCTTAACACATTATTTACACAAATGCTAGGAAAGGTGGCTTGGCTTCTGCATGTTAGGAAAGGTGGCACTTGGGTTCTGCATGTTAGGAAAGGTGGCACATGGGTTCTGCATGTTAGGAAAGGTGGCACATGGGTTCTGCATGTTAGGAAAGATGCCTTGGGTTCTGCATGTTAGGAAAGATGCCTTGGGTTCCATTTAGCGAAGCGGAGACAAAGACACTCTCATTCATGAAAATTTTGACTATACCTGAAATAATTGCTGCTGGTTGGATTTCCACTCTGAATAGATTTGTTTCTATTCAGAAACACAAAGGTCTGAACTCAAAAATAACCCTCTTTACAAATCATTCTGATTTCCCCCCAAGGACAGTATTGCTAACTCATGGTTAAAGAGGAGTGAAAAATCTCCCTTTACCCCCATCCCCCACTTGCTAATATGAGGGCAGACATGATAATCCAGAAAGATCTGGGTGGGGACGGTTGGTTGGTGAGTAAATATGGAAGACGAGGAGTGGGTGGGATGGGGTGGTCTTTATAAGTAAGTATAGCACCTCGGCCCTTGCCCCTAACTGAATCCTTGCCAAGCTGGAAAGCTAGCCAACGTTCGCGTGCTGTTAAAAAGCTCTGGGGTTAAGAGTATGATGGAATGATGGCACCCCAAACCATGCCAAAAAGTTTTGCTCCTCCTGATGCCTGCTCCTGCCCCACTGGCAGTTATTGCCGGGGTGCCATCTGCCTCTCTCTCCGAAGCACCCTTCAGCCCATGTCTCTGGCCCTAACGCTTCCACAGATCACACACAGCCCCTGAAATCACGCTTGTGTCGTCAGCCACCACTTGTTATTGTAAAGGAGTTACTGCTGCAGTGCGAAACGCTTCTATAGATCATCCTTTTCATCTCGTCTCCTCCACTTTTCTGCCCTGACGTTCGTGTCCTGAAAACACAAAGCTGATGGATTTTTAAAAAAATCAAGAACCACAGCCAAGCGTGTGACAGCGAATTATTCTCTTTACGGCCACAGAAGAAACCGGCCAAAACATGTTTTCCCGCAAGAGTCTGCTGATGTGGCAATCCTGTCTAAAAGCTATTTTGTTTCTATGCAAATATATGTTGTGGGTGCCTCGCAAAATCTGAAGGAAGATTAAATGCAAATGGCAGTGAAAAAAAACTGAAACAAAGAAAAGTGAAGGGCTGGGAGAGTAAGAGAAGAACCGCCATAAAAAGACGGGAATAAGCCGGAGATGGAAGAAAGAGTGAGGAGAAGTGGAGAGGAAGGCAAGCGAAGGAGGGAGAAAGGGGAGGGGTGAGGGAGGAAAATTCCCCATGGATGTGTTTGTGCAGAAGGAGCTCGCCCGCCCGCTCACTCGCTCATTCACTCCAACTCAGAGCAGAGCTCTCTCTCTCTCTCTCTCTCTCTCTCTCTCTCTCTCTCTGGCTCCAGCCTCTCTACCTCGGATCCAGAGAACCATGCTGGCACTCTGCTCAAACGCTCTGTGGAACGGACAGCAGAGGACACAGCTAGAGCACGGAGGAGGACAGTAAGAGAAGGAAGAGGACAAAGAGAGAAAGGCAAAGAAGAGGGAGGGGAGCGGAGGGGAGATCGGCGCTACCTGGAAGCAGCTGGCCCATACAGGACAGAGCCCACAGATTACCTCACAGCCTCAGAGTCACAGGTGAGACCTTTCCACATTCCTCTCTCTCTCTCTCTCTCTCTCTCTCTCCACCTTTACCTGGGGCAGGTGAGCTTGCGGCCACCCCGGGTGCCGCACACAGTGTGGCAGAGACTTGGGTCTGCTTGGTCTCGTGCTGCTCGATTCAACCTGGGGAACCCAGGCTGTGTGCACAGAGGGTTAAGGTTGTGGAGGGCTGTCGGTGGGGTGTGTGGCAAACAGGAAAACGTGTCTGTAAGGGAAAGGAAAAGCTGTGAAAGTGTCAACACCACCGAGACAGGATGAGGAAACACATTCTCATTAAACGAGAATGCTTGTATTTGTGAATGACACCTTAAATTGATTTTTTTAAAGAGACAGCGTATTTCTTATGAGAGCTGAGAATTTGCCTGTAAAATACCACATGTAACTTATGCATATTCAAATAAAATATATTTTCACTGTGGGTCAGTTATTGAAGAATTTGAGAAAAGTGCAATTTCGTGGTTAAAAGTATATAGTCTTTCCTTAGAAATCCTTTTTGAATTTGACAGCTTTTAGAAATATGCAGAATTCATTTTCCAGTGGTGGGAAACATGTTGGAGGTTAACTGGGTCCCATAATTTTGCCACTGGCTGCTGTGGATTTTGAGAAATAAAGAGTGGAACATAATAGGCACCCTTTGCTGTTTTTGTTACATTTTTAATATCCACATAGGGGAAAGGGGAATTTCAACAGTGAACGGTTTACACAAACGTAGTTCTTTAATGCTGATGCCACTCTCCGGAAGCTTTCCGGCGTATGTAACCACACATTCACAATTATTTCGAAAAATAATTTAAGCTTGATAATTTGATACAAATCAGAGCAGATTCAGGGCAGTCCTCTCCGCCCGCAGCCTGGAGAGCTTTTTTTATGTCAGGAGAGTGGAGTCTGGGGACAAAGCTCACGCTGGCGCGGTGATACGGTGTGTTTGCTGCCGCTCATGCTGAAGGTGAACAACTGAGCAAAGTCCATTCACAAGCACAGAAACCAAGCCCTCTCCTCAAACAGTTTATTTCAGAATAATAATCATAATAATAATAACAATAACAACAACAACTAGAGCATTTTTCATAGCGTGGTATTCTCAAAGTGTTTTACAAAGTGCTTTAAAAGTGACGAACACCTCAAGTAATTAAGATAAAATTATTGACAGACTAAATGCAGGTCAGAACATCAACAAGATGCATAAATGAGTCATTGTAAAAAGGCCAAATGTTAACAGTGGATTTTCGAGGCTGACTGGAATCAGAAGCCTGTGTGTGATTTGTGGAGGCATTCCAGGCTCAGGCCCAATGAGCAGAAGGCACAATCACCCCGTTTATGGGACTGTGTTCCAGGCACATTGAAGAGTCTGAAAATGCCTGATGTGATTGCTCAAGAGGGATTGTGGTCATCCCTGTTTGCGGCACTAAACTCCTGCAGCTGAAACAGACTGTAGCCACACAACCGTCTTCAGTCTTCCCAAGTCAAGTCAAACTTTATTGTTCCACCCAGGGGGAATTAGGTTGAAACTAGGTTTAAAAACCTACGATCACACAATAAAACCTTAAAAGCAGAATGTACTACGACAAACACAGACAAAACAAATATGAGGTCATCTACATGGAGTCAAGCGGGCTCCAGCACAGCCCTCTGCGCTGCTCCCATCGTTTTAAAACGTTGGTGATGCAACCTATAGGGCATCGAATGTAACCGCTCCGCCACACCTCCAATCAATCTTCAGCTGCCACACCCTGACTCGGTCTCTCCCATGGCCATTCCTCCCAGCCGCTAGCCCTCAGGGCTGGCGTGCTCAGGGCAGCAGAATCAATGGCTGTCTCCTCATGCAGACTGAGGGGTCCGGGCTCCCCACTCAAACACGCCCCATGACAGTCCCACCTTTTGTCCAAATTCTGATTACAATATCTTCAGGTTATATTTTAGGTAATGGTTTTTCTAAGGTCTTATGTTTTTCTACTTAGGGCTTGTCATGGATTTTGTCAGACCTGGGTGAAATACGTAATTGTTTGGGATTCACTTAATTTTCTGTGCTTAATTGACCCTGCCTGGTGCAACTGAGTAAACCTAGAGGACCAGAAGGCGGGGTTTGCATTTTTTAGAGTACATCATAGGTTCCATTAACACCAGTAAAGCATAAAAAACAATCATGTATTTGACCTAGGTCTGGATGTCGTCTGTATGTATTTAGAATTTGTACTTTGGTTCTTGTTTAGCCTACTTTACTAGCACTTTTCCTTTAGCTTAGTTTACTAGCATGTTTTGCACTTTTGGGAATATTATTAGCCAGGTCTGGCACTATTGCTCATTATAAACATGTCACTGTACTGCTGCTTCTCCTATACTGTAATTATGTACTGTAATTCACCACAATAAGCGAGATGAATAATGTCATTAAGTTGAACAGCTTTAAAGCCTTATAAACCGGGAAGAGGATTTTAAAATGACTTGTGAAATGAAAGCCGGGGACGCGGGCTTCTTTCTGCGCTGTTGTCAGGACCCTGGCCGCACTGCGTTGAGTGAGCTGCGTTGAGTGAGCTGCAGCTCGTTCAGCGAGCTTTCTGGTAAACCACCCAGGAGTGCATTGGCATAATCAAGCTGGGAAAATAAAATGCACTGGTGTAATCAAGCTGAGTGCCGCTCCCTCAGGCCACACTGGGCATGGGACAGCGTCTCCGTTACGCTGCACCGTGGCGCGGAGTGGAGATAATTAGCATATCATTATTATACTCAAAGTTTCATGTTTTAGTTGACGTGGCGCAGACACGTTATTATTGCATTATTCATTCCGCTCAGCGGGCAGTCCTATCCAGGGCAAATTTGTCAGCTGACATTTCTGTGTCAACATATTAACCATTTATGCTGCTAGACATTTATGAGAGGCGGGTGTGGATTTAAGTGGCCTTGTTCAAATGTGGAGCAGAAAGCCCCACGTGAGAAGTGAACCTTGGGTACAGGTCCTTAACCTCAGCACTCGCCCCAATAGAGCTCCTGTTGCTAAATTTAGCCTGTGCTGTGAACACGAGGCAGACGCTGTATCGAGCGTTCCCAAACAAGTTTAATGTTTGATAGTGCATGCGATGTGTGTATCTACAAAGATCTGTGTGAGGCATAGCTATGATATGGTGAGAGGTGCAGCTTTGTTTGCCTTTCAAAACTACTGCCAAGGGTCTGGAGGACTTAATTTCATTATCTGTATTTGCTTTAAGTTTTTTTGCCTATATGGTTTCTTTGAATGTAAGATTAAGATGAAAATAATTGAGAATATCGGTTCAAGACTGTGTGTCAATCCACTGAATGTAAACCTTGTTTCATTGTAATTTTTCCACAGATAAACCTGATTTAGGCCAACATGCTTTCATTATAGTGGGTTTATGTAAATCACACCTTTATCATAAAAAAAAGTCTAATTCAATTTTAAATGTGATCTTGCAGAAGTAAATGTCGGCCATTAACCGCATAGTGTTTATACTGTTTTTGAATTGAGCTAAAGGTACAGTAATATACAGTATATTGAGTATTTTTACATAAATAAATTATTAAATTTGTGCCCTATTGCTGTGTTAGTTTTAAGCAGTTGTCTTACACTTCAGCTGTTTGACAGATGAAATCTTTGTGTTTGTTTTTGAACAGTACATTTTTACCAGCTCTCTGATGCGCTGTCACAAGAGCCATCGGGGACATGTGGCAGAATGTGTCTTTGGCTCCTGTTGGTGTGCTTCCATTGTGTGCAAAAATTCAATAAGAATGCCTTGCATTCTTGTAACAAAGTCCGTGCCTCAACCCAGTTCCTGAGGTTCCTTTGAAGTCCTACCACACATCGCTATCGTTCATAACGGCAGCATTAAGTAGTATCTGCATGCTTAATTAGCCTGAAGCACGTGACAGAGATACAAGTTGTCATCCTCCGATTCTCTCCCTTCTTTGACAGGGTTTCCGGTTCCCGATTCTCCGTGCATTATAGGGATTATGGGGAATTACAGGCCATTAGGAGGAGGGAGCGTGATTAATGTGCGCAAGTTTTCACGGCCAAGTGAATTCTGTCCTCGAGCTCCTTTTCCGTTGCCTCGGTAGAGTCCAACTGGATAAACGTCATGGTACTGAGACAGCGTGACCCATCCCGACAGTTTCTAAGACATCCCACACACCCACTTTTCTGCTAAAACCTACCACCAGTCTCTGCTCTGGTGAGGTGCTTTTTTCATTATGATTTCAAATGTACAGCGAACAGATATTCCAGTGAGAAATGTCAGCCTGTATCAGAACTGGCCCTAAACCAGAATGTTGTTGTGGCCCCATATTGCTCCAGCATAAATCACACAGTTTCATTCTGTGGCCCAGGGAAGGGTCCGGCCCTAAACGACTGCATAGCGACTGGCATGTAGACATAGTTCTGGGTGATAACCAGTGATAGAAATCTCAGGAAACGGAGTGGACTGAACTGAACCACCACCAGAGGACAGCTGGTGAGATTTGCGTAGCTGTTCTATTTAGTCTGGAAGACTTTTTGTGACAGACTGCCAAACTGCATTGCTGTCTTGTCAAGCTGCTGAACAAAGTGCGCGGTTGTGTTGTCACTTCCTTGAGTATTGCAGGCAGTTTGTCTTGACCAAAAAAAAGCGGTAGCACAATAGCTTGTGACAGCTGGTTCTTTTCCTTTCAAGGACTGGATGCAAACAGGCAGGCAGGTGCTCTTTGTCTGTACGCCTGCATGTTACCTCGTCCCAGATGTGCTCCCCTTCATTAATCTTTCCGGCAGACCTCCGTACAGACAGACGGGCTGGACAGACAGACAGACCTCCTGACAGGCTGTTGTCTGACATTCCTGGGTCAGTCAGGACCTCGGAGTGGCGAGCGTATCAACCGGAAGGTGACCTAACGTTTCACCGGGGGCCCCCCATCCCGTTGACGCCCGTTGTTGTGCCGTTCCTCTCGCTGACCTTGTGGAGGAGCGTTAGAGGTCACCCGCTGTCTTCATGGCTTTACTCAGCGCGCTCGGAGTGGACGGCTGGGTGGGGGTGCTGGGATGTCGTCCAGGGGGACGGGGTGAGGTAATTAAGAAATCATACCTGCTTTACTCAAATAAGAAACCCTGCCAACATTCCCACATCCCCCTCCTCCTCCAGGCCAAACGGAGTCGGGTCTGCTGGAGATGAATGTTCCGGCTCTGCTCTGAGGCTCAGAGGCTCAGAGGCTATTAAACGTGTCCCATGGACAGTGTGTCGGAGGGAGGGAGCGACAGAGTGCCGCGGAGGGCTGGGCAGGGAGGGACAGCTCCGCTGAGAGAGAGGGAGAGGGGGGCGAGACAGAGAGAGCACAACTCTGGGGGAATCTTTTCCCCGGTAAAAAGCACCTGTTTAAAGAATGATTAACCCCCGAGCACTTACCCCTTATCCTCCATCGCGGCTTCTGGTGAGATAATGGAGGAAGACGGATTTTTGTGTGCGTGCACGTTTGTGTGTGTCTGGGTGTGCGTGCTTATGTGTGTGTGTCTGTGTGTGTATGTGTGTGCCTGCTTGTGTGTCTGTGTGTGTGTTTGTGTGTGTATGTGTGTGCCTGCTTGTGTGTCTGTGTATGTTTGTGTGTGTGTGTGTGTGAGTGTGTGTATGTGTGTGCATTTTTTTTCAAGGCTACTTTTTCAGGCCAGTCCCTCCCTGCTGGACTGAGAGCAGGATGTGTCTTGGTTTGTGGACACAGCCTCGTTATTGGAAGCTACTGTGCCACTAATGGGTAGGGTCTGCCTCGGGGAACCTGTCCAGACACACAAGCTCACATATACACTCTTTCTTTCTCTCGCTCTCTTTCTGTTTCTCTCTTTCTATTTCTTTCTCCATGTATCTCTGTCACACACACGCATGAACACATACACACTCACTCTTCCTTTCACAACATTATTCATGCGCGTTATTATTATTCCTAGCTCCTCGGGGGAAACTACTCAGCCTGAGATTATAGCTCAGCGCCACAGAGATTTCCTCATGGTTTACTCTATCTTTACTCACACAGTGTTTTACTCACACAAACGGCTCTGCCCAGCCCCCACAGCCATGAATCCCACCGGCACATCTCAGCTTTTAACCACGCTCAAATCGCACTCGTAAAAAACAAGAAAATCAACCGGGGAGGAGCACCTGGAGGGACATGAAGTCGACGGCGTGGAGAAGATGGCGTGTAATGTGCTTCATAATCGCGGCGGTAGACCAGAGCGGCTTCAGAGCGGCCAGGCCTGGGGGACTGCTGAGGACAGGTACGCAAACCTTCAAAGCAATATCAAAAAGTGACTCAAAATGTCCAGCTGAAAAACGCAATAGGAAGCTTAGAGACCAGAAACGCTGAACAAAAAGGATCCGAGTCAATTCATTAGTGACTATCCTGGAGGATACTGTGTGGTCCACAGGGTACCTGGTGCCTGACCCATATTCCCACACCGTGCTGCTGGTAGTGCGATCCCCTGCCACGGCGCCTTCTGCACCGTGACCCTTTCTCTTTCTTTATCCCTCTCTCCTCTCCCCCTGTCTGTATGAAGTGGAAAATATGGAAGATTATGAAAAAGAACAGTAGCTGGTGTAAGATAATAAGCCCTCAGCTCTTCACCTGAGGCGTGTGTAATGAACATAATGACACGCTCGGTCTGAAGCCCAGCGTGCTTTATGTCACATTTGTGATGTCCTGATTAGGATGCGTTTTAGTGTCCGTGTATGGTCGTGCTGACTGGTAGGCACCTATTTACTCATTTTTACAATAGCTGGTTTGAAGCACATCGACCATTAATTCCCCATTAATTCGCTCAGACATAAACAATATAGTGTCACAGTAACTACAGTACACCCACGCTGTTGTCAGAGGTCATTATCGCTCTCGCACGCAAAGTTTTTTTTTATTATGTGCGTTGGCAAACGTTGGGTAAGCTTTCGCGGGAAGCCTCAGGGCTGCAGACGCACCTCTCCGCCCGGCACCTCTCCGCCCGGCACCTCTCCGCCCGGCCCCACCGTCGGCCTGGTCTGTGCAGCCTCTGATAGGCTTTGGCGGGAGACCCCCGCGGAGGAGTGACGTAGCACCGCGCTGCGCGGGCAGGAGCGGGGCAGCTGGTGAGCTGAGGCAGAGCGCAGCGAACACACAAACTCCTCTGTGCTCCCGAGGAGCAGAGGGCAGCAGATGGCCTCTCTCTCTGTCTTTTTACCTCTTTTCTCCCCTCTCCATCTCTCTCTCCCTGTCCCCCCTTCACCCATCGGTATCTCCCTCCCTTTCTCTCCCTCTCTTTCTCTTCCGCGCTCTTCGTCTCTCTTTTCCTGTCGCCCCTCTGCCCCCATCTGCGTCTCTTTCAGTCTTGCTCCCCCTCTTTTTCCCTCTCTCTCTGCAGCTCTCTCAGCATGTGGTCCCTCTCTCCCTCCCTCCCACAGTTATCTGCTGCTGTATAATCTTAGGGATGTATCCCTGCTTCCTACTGGCCCATGCCCACGCCCACCCGCTTCACGCGGTAACCACTAATCCTATAACAGTAATACAAAATGGCGGATGGGTAACTGGCCTTGTTACTCAGAGGGTGCAGTTCACAGACAGTGCATTGTACCTGTTTTTGGGGGTTCAGGCCATGTTTTTGCCTAATTTCCTTCTGTTCCTCTGTAAAGCGTCTTTGTGATAGTTGTAAAAAGTGCTATCCAAATTAAATTGATTAGGTTTGATTTGAGCAAGACTTATTGTGTATTGCTTCACTAAAATTTCCAGCCTCATATTTGAATAGGCTGTTCTCAAAAGTTACATAAGTGGCATTAGTATTGTTGGACTAGGGCCCGGCTTTGTTCAGAGTTCTGGCGCCATTTCCACAAATGTTCCAGTAAGTAACTATTAGGGGGGGTCCTGCATTTGAAGCATGTCTCCCAGGGGCACTTGCAGTGATCCTCACCCACTCTGGCTGTTCTGACGGGCATTGTGATCTCTTGTAAAACCAGTGTCATCACATGTCTGCTCTTTTGTTATAGCTGTTTTCAGGACCCCCCCCCTCTCTCTCTCTCTCTCTCTCTCTCTCTCTCCCTCTCTCTCTCTCCCTCCGTGTATTTTTCCCCTACGGCAGGTATTCTAATGAATGGTTGCCATGGTGAGTTAACTCCCCCCTCTGTTCCGTCTCACCTGCCTTCTCTAATGAGCATTGGCTCACCTGAACACTATGGGGGCTGTTGTTCCTCCCCCCCTACAGTGTGCCCTCCCCCCATTTCTCTTCATAACATATGTTTCCGTTGGTTTATGATTATCTAGCGGATCATTTGTGAGACTATTTTAAACTTCTGCAATGCGCATTGTGCTAACCCTTTCAGTAGCAAAAACATTTTCATGCAGTATTTTTTTGAATTTGGAAACACTCAAACTGCCCCCACTCGCCAAATAAAACAAAAACAAATCTATCGTGTTTGTAATATATTTGTTTCTGATGTGTTGACAACAAAGAGAGTGCATATCAGTGAGATATGGAAAGGGGGGTGGAGAAGGGCATAAGATCTGTTCTTTTATTTTATTTTTCAGAAATCCTTTGGCAACGGTGTATAAGTCCTGTCATGCTGGATCCCGGCGAAGCTTTCTGAATAACAGAATGGCCTTCATCTCAGTCGTGTGTATCTTTTCTGCTCATTTGTGCCCAAAGAGAACATTACCGTACTTTCAGGGTGCATTTGGGAAATGTGATCCTCGAAGAACAAAGATATACCTCCACTGTCACCTTATTTCTGAGAGTGAGTGTTTATATGAAACCCCTCAGGTGTGCACAGCGCAGGGTAAAACAGCCAGGGCTCCTCTGGCAGAGGCAGGGAGAGGGGGCAGGGCACCCAGGGTTCTCTGGGACAGTGACTGGGGTTGAGGACCCACCACTGGGGATGCGGGAGGGATTCATGGGTCTCTAAATGACCACACCTCCCAATGGCATCATTCACACCAGCAGATTAGCTCACTCAAGAAGTTGCTGTTGCTGTGTGCATGATATAGTTCATAGGTATAGTAAGGTAAGGTATACATATTTTTGCTATAAAATATGAATAAATAAATGTATATTTTGCTTTTGCATATACTTCCCCTGGCGGCACGGATGGTGCTGTGGGTAGCACTGCCGCCTCACAGCAAGGAGGTCCTGGGTTTGAATCCCCATCGGCCAGGGCCTCTCTGTGTGGAGTTTGCATGTTCTCCCCGTGTTCGCCT
Source organism: Conger conger (assembly GCF_963514075.1). Taxonomy (NCBI): domain Eukaryota; kingdom Metazoa; phylum Chordata; class Actinopteri; order Anguilliformes; family Congridae; genus Conger; species Conger conger. Next base: position 30,899,483 of record NC_083771.1, read on the forward strand.
GGGTTTCCTCCGGGTACTCTGGTTTCCTCCCACAGTCCAAAGACATGCTGGTTAGGCTGATTGGAGAGTCTAAATTGCCCGTAGGTATGAGTGTGTGAGTGAATGGTGTGCGTGCCCTGCGATAGACTGGCGACCTGTCCAGGGTGTATTCCTACCTTTCACCCAATGTATGCTGGGATAGGCTCCAGCCCCCTGCGACCCTGTTCAAGATAAGCAGGTTAAGATAATGGATGGATGGATATACTTCCCCTTATAATAACTCTTTGTTGTGTCAATGCAAATGATTAGAAACATTCATCATCACTGAATAATTGTTCCCTCTTTTTTCTTAGGCTAGTAATGTCTATGCTATGTTTATTTAAATGTATCAGTGCATGTTGTGCTGGTGCATATATTTTATATACTTGGGCATTAGCTACAGCAGCTGGAGGTTAATGGTGGTGTTAGAAGTGTTTCTTGGAGGGGTTTAGTGGTGGATGTCTGCCCTTAGCTTAGTTGGGCTGTATTGAACACTGTTGCATTTGTGGGCTCGGTCAGCTGTCTGTCCGATGACTCACACTTGATGTCTGATCAATTAAAAAAAACATGTCTCTTATCCTCAGTCCCCTTCCCTCACTGCCCGCACCCAGGACAGGGGCAGCGGGGGGCTTCTGCAGCAGAAAGATTTTGTGCAAGATCGGCGAGGAGTTAGGCTCCTCAAAGAGCCTAATTTGAGACACAGCTGGACGCCCGTCTGAAAAAGCCACGCAGACCTACTGAAGGCTGTTATCTGTGCAGGAGAGAGGGAGAGGGCGCTTTCAGACCGAAGGAGAAGAATAAGAGCAGTCCTGATCTCCAGACTGATTTAGAAGTGCAGCGCGTCTTTTCACATTCTGCTTTAGCCTTGGGCAGGGGAGAGAGGCTGAATGCTAGTACACAATCCTCATCTGTATTTCCTTTATTCTGAGATGGGGAGGATTTGCCAGTGTCATTGACTGCCCATTTGTTGGGGATTGAGGTGATGGAACGGCACACGTTATATTATTTAATGATATGACATACAAACGTACATACAAACATACATAAGTATACATTATATACAATGAATGCTATGGTTGTATCATTAGGGGCTTTGATCCAACTTCATTATTTGCTATGAAAGTCTGATGGTACATACAGCTGGACAATCTTTCAATGTGTGTTAAAAATTGGGGAAAAAGAGATAGAAGGTTATAAAATATACACACATCAAGCCTTGATTCTGATTAACTGAAAGCCATGTGCCATACTTCCCCTGCACCATAAACCGCAACTTGTGTGCACATGCCATATTATAACTCTACTTGCTACAACATTATAATGGCTAATGCAACGCTCCTGGTGTGCTGTGCAATGGTGTATGGGTGCATCAGATTCTGGGCCTGGAGGGACACGGTGTCCTGTGGCTTTCTTTTAACACGTCATGTAAGTCACTGAATGTCCTCACACATTGGGCTTATTCAATGGCCAGAGGTTTCTCTTATGGCTGTTGAACAGGAAGTTCACTCCTAATGGGGTGCTGCGTGTTGAAACACTCGGCCGAGGTTGGCGGTGGAGCAACGTGTTGCAGCGTGAAAGCGTTAAAAGTACACAATCAGCCCTGCACTCAGTCGCCTTCGCTCCGTGCCCGCGCCTACAATCTTCTCCAACCGCATTAGACTCTTTTCTGTTTTAAAACATTGGTGTGATGCTTTGGTGCTCGAGAATGCACCGATTACTAAAGGCCTAATTTGGACTGCTGATGTGTCAAGTTGTTGTTTATATCTTGTTGCTATGTGACAGGGCTTCACGCTGCTTTTCTGCTGCTTAAATGTAAATGTTAATTTGAATCTTTAGTTTAATTTGTATCTTATTATGCCAAAACAAGGTGTGGTAATCAGTTTGGTGCTACACGTGAATACATATAGTGTAAAATGTGTGTGTGTGTGTGTGTGTGTGAGGGAGAGAGAGAGGGACCTATGAGAATTGTAATGACTGGCTACACTGCCCCCTTTTGGCATCAAGCTAACACACCGGGACCCCTGCAGAGAACATAGAATAAAACCTGCATTTTTACTGATGTCAGTGCTCACAGGCTGATGATCCCAGGGCAGGAGCAGGGTGCACTGACACAGGGAGTGCTCACAGACATGTGCATGAAGACAAACAGACATCATGAACATACCTGCTCCCAGCACCTGCTCTGTCAAAGGTTTATGGTAAAATAAGATGTTAACGTCACTTTAACTGCCATACATTTTTATTTAGTCTTACCTTCGGCGACTCATGCATATTTTTCATTCCAAATTCAAAAGTCACAACCTTGATGTTGATTTTAAGGAGCGGAGTGGATGGTGCAGATCTTATGCTCTGCAATGTTCACCCTATCATCAGCTACTCAAAGAACGAAAACTGGGTCTGTTGCTTTGGTTTTGTTTGTGTATGCTCTTGCCATATTGTTTTTCCATAGCTTTGGATTCTGACAAAAAATCCTTTGACAAAAAAAGTTGAGAAGAACAGCAGCACCGGTGTGACTAGAGTGGTGACTGCTGTTTCTTATGGCCTTGAAGAGATGGCAGCCCAGCTTTTTATAGCTGGGTGCTTGTTTCACCTCATGTACTCCTTGTGCAAAAAGGATTGTTTTTACTTAGTACTATATATGTATCTCTTTTGTCTGTTACTGTGAGGGTGGAAAGATTGTTTGGAGGAGCAGAAGATAGAATGTATTACTAGGGGAAATAAATAAGGCAAGATCCCCCTCCTGCTGTTCCATCACAGTCCAGGAGGGGGCACCAGAGTGCGGCTTGCCCAGGCTGACCAGCCTGTGAACCCGCGGAATGGCACCTTTGAGGTGTGAAGTGTCCCAGGGTCCACAGTCACACAAACCCATCATTTTAACATCAGATTTTCACCAACACCTACTCCATTGTTTTCTATTTCTTTCTTCTTTTCATGTTTTCTTTTTATATCAGTCTTGAGCCTCCCAAAGTACTGATTTTGGTCTGGTCTTCTGGACTTCTGCTAGCAGATTGCCTACCTGTAGAGTACGCCACATTCACGAAACAAAGACATTACATTACATTACATTACGTGGCATTTAGTAGATGCTCTTATCCAGAGAGACGTACAACAAAGTGCAGATCAAACACAAGAACACGTGCAAAAGTGGACCTGAGAGGACAGTACAGTTCCGAGACCTAGTGTAAACATACAGAAATTCAGAACCCTTGAAGAGTACAATCAACTTTCAAACTAGCATACCACAGTTGGCAGCTAGAATACAACAATGCAACAGCCAATAAAAACAACAATACCTATACAAGTAACGATATCTATACATAAGTGCCATTACGGTCTAAGGCTAATCACGGTGATTGTGAGTTGGGGAGGGAAAGGTGTAGCCTGAAGAGATGGGTCTTCAGTCTGCGCTTGAAGGAGGTCAGAGACTCTGCCGTTCTGACATCCACCGGGAGGTCATTCCACCACTGTGGGACCAGGACAGACAGCAGTCGTGAGCGCGAAGTGCAGGTGTGGCGAGGGGGAGGCGCCAGACGGCACAAAGTGGCAGAACGGAGGGGTCTTGTTGGTATATAGGTCTTGATAAGGGATTGAATATATACAGGGGCTGATCCTTTAACTGACTGGTATGCGAGCACCAAAGTTTTAAATTTGATACAAGCTTTAATATTAGGAAGCAACTTTCCCCCCCTTCAACCTCCATATCCCTGTACATTTCATTCCTGGACACGGAACAGCAGACCTGGGTGTCAAAAGCTTTACTTAAAAAAAATTAAATAGCAAATGACATATTTTAGTTGTTAACTCCAACTCTTCCAAACTGTCAAAGTATTCAAACCCTGCTCTCCCCCTCCCCCCTCTCAGGCTGTTGGCAGGCACAGAAGCCCCAGCAGGTGATGATTGGCTGTTTTTAGAGCAGGGCGTGGCCTGTCCCCCTGCCGTGTCGCTGCTGTGGTGGGTCCTGCTCCCCCCTGGCTGGGCCCCGCCATGCTGTGGACTCTGCTCCTGGCAGCCGTGCTGCTGCTCCTCCTGCAGGCTGAGCTCAACTCCTGCCTGAGGGCCACCACCCCGGCCCCCGACGACGTCGACCGCCTTCCGCCCGCCAACGCCACCCAGCGTCTCCCCGGGGCCATCATCATCGGCGTGAGGAAGGGCGGCACGCGGGCGCTGCTGGAGATGCTCAGCCTGCACCCGGGCGTGGCGGCCGCCAAGGCCGAGGTGCACTTCTTCAACGTGGACGAGCACTACCGGCGCGGCCTGGGCTGGTACCTCGCCCAGATGCCCCTGTCCCTGCCGGGGCAGCTGACGGTGGAGAAGACCCCGGGGTACTTCTCGGCCCCCCGGGCCCCGGGCCGGGTGCGTGCGATGGACAGAGGGGTGCAGCTCCTGCTGATCGTGCGAGACCCGGCCGAGAGGCTGGTGTCGGACTACACGCAGGTCCTGCACAACCGGAGGCAGCGTGGGAAGCCGTACCCTCCTCTGGAGGACCTGCTGCTGGGGCCGGATGGCAGGGTGGACCCCGCCTACAAGGCCCTCCAGCGCAGCCTGTACCACCTGCACCTGGGCCGCTGGCTGGCCCGGTTCCCCCGGGCCCAGGTCCACGTGGTGGACGGAGACGCCCTGGTCAGGGACCCGTTCCCCGAGCTCCAGGGGGCCGAGAGCTTCCTGGGCCTGCCCCCCCGCATTGCCCCCTCCAACTTCTACTTCAACTCCACCAAGGGCTTCTACTGCCTGGTCCCCACCGCCGGGCAGGAGCACTGTCTGGACGAGTCCAAGGGCCGCCCGCACGCCCCCCTCAGCGCCCCCGCCCACCGCAAACTCTGCCGCTACCTGCGCAAGCCCAACCGCCGCTTCTTCAGAATGGTGGGCCGCACCTTGGCCTGGTGCTGAGGGGACGGATCCGCTTGCTGCCCCTCCACCGACTCCGACCGCTCAGAGAGGCGAGGAGACCTCGTCTGGAGAAGGGCGGGTCATCCGGAGGCTTCAGAGCTGCCTTGCGTCCAGTGGCTTTGGCCGATTCCGCTCCATTCTGAATAAAATGTTACGTTCCTTTTTTTTTTTTTCAATGTAATATTTTCCATCCCCTGCACCATGAACTACAAAGTTCTGACGTCTCGATAGGGTTCAGATGAAATCCATCGGTCAGTTTATTAATCTTAATAGCCAGAAGCATGGTGAAACTGGTGCCACAAATGGTGACCCTTGGTTTTCCCCACAGTCATTTTTAGTTACAGATGTTTTGCCCCAGTGTTTTGCCAAATTCCCGCCCTCAGTTGTGAGCCCTTCTCATGGCTGCGAAATCTTAGTTGTTCAGCCAATTGCTGCTTCTTTTCACTGATCTGTGCATCGATCCTGCTGGAGGACTGCCCTCCATGTGCAGGCCCCGGGTCAGCCAGAAGGGGGTGCTGTTTCACCAAAACAGTCCCTCTTCTGGTAATGGTAAGGCCAGTCTTGCTATGCCCTGCGGTTAGCGGTTAGCAGCCCCGTTCAGATGTCTGATTGATGTGTTGTTGCTTAGGGTGCTCGATATAAACTGGCTGGTTGTACATTCCAATCCCTGGATAAACAGTGGCTGCTAATGAATAGTTAATATGCAGGAGTATGAATGAGCAACTTGTCAATAAGAGGCTTGGTCGGACAGCCTGAATGTAGATGTACAGTTAGGTGCAAAAGATGGGGAACAGTGTGGCAAAAAAGTAATTTGTACATAGAAAACTTGTATCACTATATTTTACAAGACTTGACAAGAGTTTGCGCCATTATTCTTAATGACATAATTAATTATAAATTGGGACATCAACTCTAGTCATCACTAGCAAGCATGTGTACACTGTGCACATGTATCTGTCTCCCTTCATGCACCACACATTGACAAAACGAACATTAAGACTATTAAACAAACAAAATAATTGACTTAGAAAATGCTGTTTCTAAGACCTGCATGATCTGCACAGCACACCGCAAACCTCAATAGCCTAAAAATAGCCCGGCGCTTCCCACATGAGTTTCTGTTAGTCAGCTGCAGTCTAGGTGTTCACAGGCTTTTGCCCCTGACCGTATATCTGCAAATGTACAGTGTGTCGGGACTGATTGACCACGCTGAGGCTTATTGGCTAAACTTTGCTCAAGTAGAGTCATTCCCTGCTATTTAAATGCAGTTTAAGCCACTTCACAAAGTGTGACGTTATTGTTATTCTGGTGAAGATAAGTACAAAGTCATGCTGTACTCATTTTTAGCTCAGACAGTTTCAGTTTCTCAGAATGGTGCGTGGAAAGATGGAGAAAGTGTTATTTATTTTTGCCCCTCTGTTTTATACATATACATTTAAGAATGTCTCAAGCTGTGCTGTGAAGTGTCACATGTTGTTTTATTATTAAACCTGAGAGGAATTCTGATATTGTTGTTGTTGATATTGTTTTTGTTGTTGTTGCTGTTTTTTTTGTGTGTGTGTGTGTGTGTGTGTGTGTGTGTGTGTGTGTGTGTGTGTGTGTGTGTGAAAACATGTCTGGATATGGATTTTCATGCCATTAACATATAGGTTTCATCTACGGTAAAGTTTTGACCTAATGTAAAAGATAATGCCTTTACTTACACTATATGGAAATATCAATGACACACGAGGAAACAGTTGAGCCAAAATGGATATCGGCTCTAAATTATTCTGAACACTGTGGGTAGAAAAGGAAAAGAGGCTTCACTGGAAATGGAAAGATTCAGGTTGCAGTAGGACATCTTTTGTATGAGTATGATTGTTTGAAATCTTATAGAAATTTGAAAACACTGATTTCCAGTGTAGTGACATATACCATGGTCTGTTAAAATGGCTAATAAACAGCAATTTCACTGGAAAGCAAAATAAATGAAAAAATATAATAATATATAAGAATGATCCTTCTTTATGTTTACTAGAACCTGGATTGCAGCATAACTGTAGACCTGCATGTATTTTAAATGAAAACACCATAGTTCAAACTGTAGTAGTACTAATGTAGGACACTGTGTATTATTATAGTATACAGCAGTGTGCCTAAAAATCTACAGGGTCTGCTGGTTTTCTGCACATAATTAATCAATTAGAGCAGTTAATTACACTGTTAACTCACCTCATCTGGCCCCTTGGGTCTCAACTGGGTGCTGATTTTAAGGTGAAAACAAAAACCAGCAGACCCTGTAGTTCTTCTGGATCAAGGTTCGATCCCACTGGTATAGAGTGAAAGGCAGTGCATGTGAAATTATTTTTACAAACTAATGAGTTACTGTTTTCAGAGAAAGACTGGTCACAGTTCAGAGAAAGATAAAACTAAACAAGGTCTTCATTTCATGAGTAGTAAAACTTCCCAGCTAAAAATAATGGCTTAAATATTTGTAATTTATTACTTCAAATAGCAGCAGTCAGTACATCTGCCTAGAACATCATGTTAAGTACATAGTATAAGACGGGGATAGAGAATTTCCAATCAATGTTTCAACAAACCAATTCATACATCAATCTTCATTTTGTATAGTGTTGTAAAAATCCTTCCACGGGCCTTCACGATTCTCATTTTCAAGAGGGAATTAAGAAGATGTGAGAAAAACATGACAGTTCTCTTCCTATTCAACAGCGCAATAACCAATCAGAAATAACTTTTTTTGAAAAATTGCGACACAATAATTAAGAACAGCATATTAACCTATTTATTTTTAAGACACAGAATGGAAATGAATGAGTGTAAATGGGCAAGACGATTACAGAAAACAAAAGTTTCCTAACATACAGACATAGTTGGCGCAATATACAGCACTTGTGTACTTGCGTAGTTACAGATAGATTCAAATGCATGAACCAAGATGCTTAACCCTAAACTCAAACAGGGCCGTTAGTTTTAGACAGTCCTTAATGGAATGTTATGGCCACGGCGTATCTCTGGAACTGGTCTTCTTAACAACATAATTAACCGCTGAATGTCAATTTTCACTTCAAAGGAGCTGTGCCCTCTCACACCTCTGATGTTTCTTTAACACGGGGGTTTGAATGAACAGGAAAAGGAGACTCCAAATGTCCAAATGTAGACCCCCCCCCCCCTTCTTCCAAATGCCTTTCACAGTCAGCCGGTTCCACCAGTTTCCATTCAGTTATCTCATCATTCATAAACATGTAAAGACGCCTCACTGTAACTTCTAAGAGAAGGGGAAGGTGGGTTTGGGAGGGGCTGGGTGGATTGGTGACATCTTTTTTTCTCACGCCACACGTGTGGAAAAAAAAGTCTCTTAATGCCTGTGTGTTTGGGAGGAGACCTTTTGTTTTCAGGCCCACAGACGCCACGGTGGGAAACAGGTGAGACCGCCGGGCTGGAGGGCTGCATGCCGGGCTGGCTGGCAGCCCCTCTGGTAACAGAGCCCCCCTGGGACGTGGGGATATAGAGACAGATGCCCTCCCCACCCTCAACCCAAAACCCCCCCGATCCTCTCCCAGAACCAGGCCACTGTCTTTCAGAGCAGACAGGCTCAGCCATTCACCGCAACTCCCTATGTTATCTTGCGGGTGTCTGCCTCTGGCTGTGGCTGTTGTTTCCTTATGAGTCCATGTGTCTAAAATGTGCAATCCAAGTTGCACATGGTTTGCATGCATTTAAGCATAAGCTACGGTGTAGCCAACATCAGTTCTTTAATTATAGTTAATATGCTGACAAATCATGTGACCCATGTCAATAGGTCACAGAAATCTAAAGAGGCCAAATCTGCAGCACAGATCGTGAACATAAAATGTGAAACATCAGAGTATGCGAGGGACAAGTAGGCTATAAGCAAAGCGGAAACTACGACATAGCTCATTATGGCTAGCACTGTTACCTCAGCGACTTTGAAAGAGGGGTGATTACATACAGCTAGCTAATGAAAAATTGCTTTTTAAAAAGATCTAGAGGGTCTAAAGGAGGACGGACTTTGCCAGGGCCCGATCTTCAGGCACACTGATCCAGATCCTCGGGGTGCTGACAGAAAGTGTCCAGTCCACTTGTTAGGCTTCAGTGGTGAAAGCAGCTCGACCTGCGGGTGTTTCATGAAGAACGGTGTGTACGATGGTGAAAGGAGGAGAGGAAAGGCATGATCAGTGAGGGGAAGCCACGGATGGTGGAAGGACGTTTCATTTGATTCATTTCCCAAAAAATGTTAAAGCATATAAGAACGTCAAATCATAACATCATACATAAGAGGCAAAGCAATTTCTGTGAGAGTGGAAAGACAACCTAAGGGGCGTATAAGAGTCCTCCCCTGAATTATGAACATAAACGGGAAAAAACAGCAAAGAAAAAGCCACAATCGTTCTCCATTTGTGCTCAGTTGACCGCGTATTTCAAACTGGGTTGAATATTTCATATTTCAACTGAAACGGTTTTCATTCATAACAGTCCATATCAGTGGTAGACTGGTTGGTTTTCTCTTCACTGCCTGCGTGCTACACAGCAAAACTGGTGCAGGCTGGGATAGGAGGTAACATGTAAACATTTTTGAAAGGTGGCCCTGTCTGTTTTTGTTAGTTGATTAAGTAGGCTACTCCTTGCTCCTGGTTAAAGTCACCTCCTCTGTCAGTGGCTGTAATGGGGATGGAGCAGGCTGGAAACCAGTGCAGCAAGGTCTGTCATTTTTCTCTCATTTCTGAAGCAGCTGCACCCTTTGACACCCGCTGCAGATTCCAGCTGCTCAGAAACACAAGATTAAAACCTCTCAAATCTCCAGCACAGCAGTTCCTAAACCCACCTCAACCTAATTCATGAGCTGAATATTTTCACTGACCCCACCCCTCTGAAAATGTAGCCTAATTATGTCCAAGTATATAACTAAATGTTTTAACATGCCAAAACAAATGAATGGACGCAGCAATCTGTGTAATTACAACATGTTGTGTTGCATATGCACTCACCCTGGCTTTGATAGGTTTACAGCTTCTGTGGATTTCATACCTTTTAAAATCTGTGGAGAAATGTTATTATTCAACATTATGGGTGTTATTTATATGGCTGTGCTATTTGCAAGGCATCCCAAAGTACATTTCTATGAACAGAAAGATTCTAATAATAAATGTGAACTTCAATTTGGGCCGGCCTGTAGCGTAGTGGTTAAGGTAAATGACTGGGACACACAAGGTCGGTGGTTCTAATCCCAGTGTAGCCACAATAAGATCCGCACAGCCGTTGGGCCCTTGAGCAAATGTCCCCTGCATTGCGCCAGGGGAGGATTGTCTCCTGCTTAGTCTAATGAACTGTACGTCGCTCTGGATAAGAGCGTCTGCCAAATGCCAATAATGTAATGTAATTGCCGTTGAGCGTGGGAGCCCCCTTGTTGAGTTAAGACAGGTATGAATGAGTGAGGAGAGCATATAAATTTATAACATGTTATTTTTTCACATAAATGCATAAACGCTCCTTTATCATGCCACCTGCTTAGTCTCTTCTTGTGACTCAACATTGTGGCCCGGATCCATAGTTTGGCTCTATGTCATCCAGCTACAACCCCTGATATCAGAGTCACAAAGGGCAGCAGGCAACAGGACTTTGGGCTCCATGAAAGGATCTCACAGTGGCCCCCATCACCCCAGGGCACCACAGCCTTGCACCCTTACATTACATTACATTACATTACATTATTGGCATTTGGCAGACGCTCTTATCCAGAGCGACGTACAACAAAGTGCATACCCATAACCAGGGATAAGTTCGCTGAAAGACCCTAGAGGGAAGTACAATTTCAACTGCTACCTGTACAACAAAGATAAGGACAAGGGCCATTTTTTATTATTTTTTATTTTATTATTATTATTATTATTTTTTTGAACAAACAAACAAACAAACAGAGCAAAAGTGACCAAAGTTAACTATCCAAACACTACATCACCACCATCTGCCATGAAGTACTGTGTATTTATCAATATATTTTCCACATCTACAATACATTGCCGTATATAGCATTTCCATAAGGTGCGAGACTTGCAGTTATACTATAGATGGGTTTTTTAGCATATGCCAGTGATATGAATGATGAGGGATTAGTGTTTTTGGCAGTGATGTGAATGATGAAGGATTAGTGTTTTTGGCAGTATATTTTTCCGGGGGGACACCCAGAATACCGTCCTTGCCTGGCCCTGACAGGGGGGTTGAACCCCACAAGATTAGAAGGAGGGGGAGAAGGCATTGTTTTTTGTAACACAGCAGCAAACAGGCCTGTTAGAGATGAAAGGGGCCTGTGGAGACAAATCAAACACTCTCTCCACTGGAGCCCATTACATTACCCTGAATAAGCACTGAGGAAAGGGGAAGGAGGTGTCAGAGCTCCAGAGACAGGCTGGGCCTGCCCCGAATCTCCTCTCTTCACCCCTGTCCAGCTTCACCTCACGCCTTCAACGAGGCCAAACCAGACGCAGTGAGCTATGTTTATGAGTCACATCCAACGGGGAGAAATGTGAAGCTGCAGCCACCTCAGCTTCAAGTGTGAGTCTGTTATCACTGGGAAGGACAAACGCTCTGGAGAAACAGTTACAGCGTTAAGGAGGGTCACCCCCCTGGAATAGACCTATTAAATATATGACTTTGAAAGTGGAAAATGATTAATATATCATTTTCTGAAAATGTAAATAATTTGTATCTTTGTCATAATGTTGTGCAATGCTGCCCTGAATTGATGATACGTCGTAGTTCCATATATATTGGTAGCAATGTATTTCTGGGCGGAAGCTTTAACCTCTGGCTTGTAGACTCCCCCAAGAAGCTGTCAAACTAAGGCAGTGTGTTAAAGAGCACAGCGCAGAACAGACCAACTGGCACTAGCCAATTATAAAGCAAAAGTGGGGAAGAACTGAAACTCACAATCAGTCAATCAGCAGAGTGATTGGGTTCTGTGCTGTGACGCAATCCTTTGATGGGCAGCTGCCATCCCGTCTCCAACCCCTGCCCCCCACCAATAAAAACAGGCTCCTGTCTGCAGGCGAGCCCTGCTGCTGCTGATGTCCTTCACATCAAAGCGCCCAGCCTCCATTATCACACATCAGGGCTTGTGATGAGCCAGCAGAGCTGGGTCTCTCATTCTGACAGACTCCCGTGGGCCTGAACAGTGCGTCTCGCAACGTCTGCAGAGATCACCAGGAGATACGGCTGCAGAGCGCAGGGATGGGTGCCGGGGGCAATTGGCGGTGCAGGGGGTGGCCTGGGGTTTGTTTGGGACACAAATGAAAAGAGGAGAAAGAGAAGGGAGGGGAGATATAACTAAGATATGAATGTAGTAAACAAATGATTGGGGTCTTTGAAGTTTGAACACCCCCAGGGCCAAAGTATAATCCGCCACCAACCCCTCCCATAACTTCCCACAGAGGGGGAAAAGTGATGTCCCGTGCTTCTGTTATTATTTATTTATGTATTGATATAAAATATTGTTTTCCTGTTTTGTGCAAATAAAGATGAGCACTTTAATTTAAATGGAAAGGAACAGGACTCCATCAATGGAGTGTTTTTGGTGAGCAGACAAAAGCACAAGGAAGTGTGTGCCATCGGTCCAAGCCTTCAAGCATGTGCGGTGAAAAAATTTAAGATAAATATAATTCTGGAGTTTCACAATGTTCAGCTTTACTCTGGGTGGGGTGGTAATGGCTCGGGAACAGAGCTTGTAACTCTGAGATTACAGGCTTGTTTCCCAGGTGTGGCAAGATTAGCAAGGAAACTGCTGCATTCCCTCTCTCCCTCTTAGTTCCCTAATTTCAGTGCACATAATGCATACTACTGGAATAACTATGATGCTTTTACAGTTGTATCCTACCCAACTGAATACCTCACCACACCTTGATCACATTTATTTAAACAAAAATATTTACACTATGCACTAAAAGTGCTGTGAAAATTAGGTTTAATTCAAATATACATGTATTTCACATGGAAGATATATGGAAGTGCATACTCTGCCTGTCCTGGTTACATTATTGGATGTTGCACTGAAACACAAATACTTGAAACACAAATAGTAAATAACCGAAGACTAAATCCACGGTTAAAAACTTTCTAGGCTATCCAATCTTCTATTCACGTTACTCTGAGAATGTTTGGCATATTAACAGGCATTAAACCACATCGCCGCGTAAATTACTTAGAAGAAACGAATAATCCAAAGTAATTTGCATAGCAAGGCCTTTAATCCCGTATACCCTTGCCTGTTTCGGCGCCTCTAATCTTGGTCAGTTAGGAGTCGGACAAACCTGTCGGCATTCGTCTCTTTAGGCTGGATAGCTTTCAGTTGGGGAGGCTTGGCACCACCGATTCAAACGCGAGCTTTACGCGCGATAACGGGATAAGCATTCACGACGTGCTTGTGAAGTACCCTATCAGTTCTCTTGAAAGGGAGGGTGAATCCGTGAATTGTATGGGCGGGCAGCGTTCATTCGGCTCAATCACAAATTGGTCCCATTGATAAGATAATAAGCACTCCTCGCCTTTTGAAATAAGTAAGGATGGTGCTGTTATCTCGCTGGATAGGCATAGCCATCGCCCATTCCTGACAGACTTATGTCTCCGCGCTTGATCGCGCAACGTATAGCGCTAATTTAGGTCATTATCCGTTTAAATCTGATTAAGTCGGCGCTTTGATTGCCTCCCTATGCAAAAGTGTACAGATAAGTAAAAGAACGGCAACGCAGGGAATGCAATTCTTCATCACTCAAAATGTCTTGAGAAGATTGGGGCAATAATCTAAGACTGCTGTCCTTTTAACGATTAGATAGATCATTTATGAGTGCATCAACTCCGGACACCATACAAAGAACAGGAAACCAAATGACGAGGAAGAATTAGTTCAAAACCCTTAAAATCTAGTAATTTTAACTGTGACAATTTAATCCCTTCTAAAACGGTCACAGACAGGGTCTAAACCTTTAAACCAATCAATCACCATCAACAGAAAAAACATCCTCGTCGAGCGGCCAAGTTGTCTATTTGCAGATGCTAATTCATTATTGAGCAGGCGATTCAACCTTGACTGCAGCAGCGCCCCTGAAACTCAATTTATTTCAGTTTCCTGGATGTCCCGCCAACAAGGAGGACACAGCAAATGACACGGATTCAGTATCTATATGGATCAAAATAATAATCCATTGGCCTACCACGGGAACTGATTTTTAGGTCCCCTGTATCTTGTGAAGTATTAAGAAACATTAAGCCAAAGGAATGACATAATACTGATTAAACCTGAAAAACTAGTTAAAACAGTTGCTACCAATATGGCCAGTATTAGGAATGAACATGTGTTTAAGATGGGGAAAATAACATCTGGAGATAGTACAAAGTGGGAGATAAAAGTAAATGAGCATGTATACAAGCATGTTGACCGTGTACCGGTGACGTACACACATAGTCACCCGCACATATGCACACACACATGCATGCGCACACACACAGACACACACACATGCTCTCCACAGGTAATAGATAGTGCAGGAGGGAGGAGGGGAAGGGGTGTGCATCTATCCCCAGACTTACTGGAGCCAGGAATTAATGGGCTCATTCAGAAGCGAATGAGATGTCTTAACACACTTGTGAAAACTGGAAGGGTGTCAGTGGAAGAGAGAGGGAGACTTCCCTTTGATCTCAGGCTGAGTGACTTGTAAATGAGGCGGGCAACCCCTTTATAAATACCCCAGACTCTAACTCAGTGCTGCAGAACTTCATCTTAACATAAACAAGAGACCGAGAGAGAGTGAGTGAGAGAGAAAAGCAAGCAGGGAAACAGTACTGCCACAGAAAAGGAATAGTAGGTTCAGCAGAAGCCCCATTTTGGACTGCTGACGACCGGAAGGACTTCTTTGGCTTTCATCCCCTGGATTTGGATTGTGTGTTTTCTGATACCATGAAAGGCTATTTTTCTATCGAGTGGCTCTCCCAGAGCAGCCAGGAGACCAGTGGCACAGGGCCCAGGGCTCCTGCAGACCAAAGGCTCTCAGTGGGGCCCCAGAATGGGCCCTACACCTCCAGCACCCAACCGGAGACCCTCCCCGGGTACTACAGCAGCCATGGACGAAGCAGTGAGAAGCTCCAGGAGGGGCTGGTGGCCCCTCATGATCATATCCATGGCCCCCCTAGTGCCACACACCGCGGGCCCGGTATGGAGAACACTCTAGGTAAGCCAGGGCTCATTGAAGAATATAAAATGTATTGCTTTAGCAGTGTAGTCTCTGAGGCCCAACCTCCTGGCCTATAAAAATGTCCTGGTGTTTACTGTATGTCTATGCTAGAACATTGTAAACAAGCGTGCATACAGAAAAAAACAGATGTCCTGAGGACAAGAAACACTGCTGTCAAAGTAACACCAGAAATTGTACGCTCAGATGTGATATTATGGTGAATAGGGGTGGCATGTTATGAAATACAGAAATACATGTATTTTAGTACCGAGTGTAACACTAATTTGGACCTGGTGCTGATTGAGACAAACAAAAGCAGTGTGATTGCGATCACTCAGAGGGTGTTGTGCATTCATATTACTGAGCAGTTGTGTGATTGTTCAGTAAAGAATTCTCTCTCCTTCTCTCTCTCAGGCACAGAGATGGGCTTCAGCAGCTGTGTAGAGGAAGAGGAGACATCAGGATACGAGAGCGAGGGGGGGCGCTCCCTGTCCCCCGCGACTCCACAGGACACCACGGCAACGTCCCCAGAGACTTCCCCAGCGAGCGGACGACGACCCAGGACCGCTTTCACTGCCGAGCAGATCAACCGGCTGGAAAAGGCCTTCAAACGCAACGCTTACCTGGGCACCCACGACAAGACCGAGCTGTGCAAGAAGCTCAGTCTGTCAGACAAGCAGGTGAGCACACTCTCTCCACAAAACCCAAGCCAAACATGACTGCAGGTGACTCAACGTTCCATTTTGCTTTCTTAAAGATCAATGCATATGTAAGAAATGTCAATGCAGCTTCACCCATGTGAATTGGTACAGAAGGCACTGATACGGATGCCTGGTGTAAACAGTTATACGTGGTGACCATTGTGACAAACAATCCCAACCTGTAAGGATGCAGTTTAACCCTGTTTTACCAGCCTGACCAATGTGTATATCAACGCTGCCAAAACAATAATTAAAATAGGTTAGGCAAATGAAGAAAAAATTTCATTGATAATTATATGAAGAAAAAAAACGAAAATGGGAAAATAATAAATAAGTCTTTCATAGGCTGGTCGACAGGCCCATTGTTAGGGAACCAGGCTTGTATTTTACAGATGGCTGGTTCAGTTCTAAGCTTGGGTGCTCTCTTATACCCTTACACAACATACTTAACCTGAATTGCCGCAGTAAAAAAAGAAAATTATTTGGATAGTGTGCAAAAAGTTATCTGTGGATACATACGCCAAATATAATCTGCTAAATATCAATACAACCTTCCACTGAGCTTTTCACTTTTTGAATGAAAGCTGACAAACTGCCTGCTTACGGCACATTCTTTCCGAGGGAATTCAGTTAAATCTTCAAAAGCACACGGCTGTTCTTGTGGGCTGTGCCAGTCTCACGCTTCCCCTTTCTCCGTCTAGATCAGGAACTGGTTCCAGAATCGGCGCATGAAGCTAAAAAGGACCCTCCAGGATGCCCTGGCCCAGGCCTGCCAAGCAAAAGCCACCTCCCAGCTGATGCAGTACCCCGAGGCCCAGGCTTTCTGGCCTAGCTACTACTCCGTGCACGAGAGCCCCAACCCGTATCTGACCCCCGCCAGGGTGCGCTACGCTCCTCAGGCCACGCTGGCCTCTGCTCCTGCCGTGTCCCTGGACTCGCTGTACCAGTGCGCCAGTGCGCAAGGCCTGGTCATGCCCACTGCCGGCGCCCCAATCATGTCACAGTACTACCCTTACCCCCATCACTACTAAAATACACCGAACCCTGCGGACACCAAGGCGTGCTGCCCACGTCAACTCCATGCTTGCTCAATCTGGCTGTGTAATCCAATACCCAGAAGTGGATATTTCACTTACTTTATGATCTTCTGCTTTATTCATCCGTTAATGTTGTTGAGGTAGGCCGGTTCCACGCAGGCAGTGGAAACAGTCTCTGGCATTGAGTTTTTCATTACATGCTACTCATCATATTTCACAAATCAGGGTAGAGCGCAATTACTGTACGTGGTTTTTTTCAGTTGTTTTTGTGCACCTATGTATTTAAATACAAACTTGTATATAGTTTTATAGGGGTCATTGTAGAAATTAATTATGCTGCTATTTTAATGATGCTGGATTTTAATTACCATTAATATTAAAAATATTTTTTTGAAAAAGTATTTTCCTTTATTGTTCTGAATCATAGAATCTGTGCAGCCTCCATTTTGATGTGCGAGCTGCATCACATTGTACTGTAGGACATTCATATTTGTTATTTCAGGACAATTATGTTTTTACCATGATCACTTTGATGAGCTTTCTACAGTTGAAACTAAAGTTTAACATAACTGTCCAATAGTTATGACAGGCCATCAAGAAATTAACCCACCTCCATTTCTGATTTTATTGGGACAGCTGCTTTTATTGTCGAGCTGCTAAATGAATTTGTCACAGCAGCCTTAACTTTGGTAGCAATAGCAGAGGGAAAAGCACTGATTAACTTCAAAATTGCTGAAATGAGAATGTGACCCTGATGAACCTTTTACTTGAGGTTATTGATATTTGCAGAAACAGAGTGCCTTGGCCTTTTTAACATTCATTCACAAGCAGTTTTTTTCTCAAGGATTATGGTTCATGGTTTGCCTACCTGCCTCACCAATGAGTACCTGTTGGCCCTACAGTAGGTTCAAGCAGTGCTTCATTGTCAGTCGGTCGTTTCAGACTGTGCGGATTTCTGGCATCTACCGTCCTGTAGGTGTTTATTTCAACCCTAATCTGGCACACTTAATTTGACTAGCAGTTCAGCAAGACCTCTAGGTGCGGAATGAGCTGAGCTTTTTGATGGAAGAGCTGCAGGACGGCAGATCTCCAGGAGCAGCGTTGGGAACCGCTGCCTTGGATGCGGATAGACTTTGTGGTGTCTATTTGGATAGTGTAATAGCCCCCTCTGCTGACAGGGAAAACAATGTGCATGTCTCACAAAACCTTTCTGGGGAATATCTAGGCTTAGAATGGGAACGCAGATGGTTGTTCGCAGTGAACAGCGCATACAAACCTGATGGCAGAAAACACCCTTGGACTATTTTTGTTTGCACATAATGTACCTAAAAATGGCAAACTACAGGAGAGAGAAGGGGCTCTCATTGACCACCACCAGACATTTTTTTGATTCATCAGTTTACAAAGCACTCCAGTCACAGAAATAACATTTACCTTCCGAGTAAAACAGCCAAACTGGTGAAACAAATCTGCCATGTTTCTATTGGAGACTGAAGCCCAATGCCCCATGCAGCAAGACAACCAGACACGGCAATAGCACTACCATACTCCCTTTGAATGAACAAACGATGCATCTATTAGACATGTCTTGTTTGCAGTATTTGTAGTGAACAAATGACCGTTTCCATTTGTCAGCTGACAAGGTCCCCTGTCAAACACTCAGATATAACCACTTGGCACACTATTGGTCTGAAATGGGTGACAGGATCTAGAGGAACTATGGTTATGATTCTTAAAGGTTTTGCACAGGGGATTTCATATAATTATGCATGTCACTGCAGGAGAAAAAAAAAAACCCACAAACACCATTTTGAAAAACATGGTTTAACAATTCAAATTTTTCCAGTATAAAACACTTGTGAAGCTCTAGCCAATCCAACAGATTTTTCCACAATATGACAAGATACAACCCATCCCCCAACCCTCTGTCAAGCAAAAAAAACTAAATGAACATACAAATGTTTCTTTTTTGGCATTTTTTTCCTTTTTTTGAAATATTACAACTTAGAATCTAACAATCAATTGCTTTTATTTTCAAGCTACAATTACAAATAAAAAAACAAAAACAAAAACAAAAAAAAAAACAAGAAAAAGAAAGAAAGGGACCGGAACTCGTGGAGTGGCCTAGTCCTCTCCTTCCGCAAGTAGGACCACTGCAGGCTCCAGGTCACCCCCCTTCCCATCTCTATGCAGTCTTCTGCTGGCCCTTCTTGCCAATGAGGGACTTGTGGATATGGGGGATCACACCTGCAGACAGAATGGCAGACAGTGTTCAAGAGGGGAAACCCGATGACGCATTTACCTTAGTTACCACTGCCGGACCACATGCCCTGCTCATGACCAACTGAAGCTGAGCAGGTGTGGGCTTGGTTAGTATTCGGATGGGAGACCACCAGTGAAAACTAGGCCAGAACCGGCACGCCCATCCCTGGGTGAGGCTGGAAGAGGCAGTGAGCCGGCCAGTGGGTCTGGAAAGCAGTCAGTGGGGCCCGTCCGTACACCAGAGCAGAACTGAGCCTTTTGAGCCCTGTGTGTCACTAACCTCCCCCGGCGATGGTGGCCTTGATGAGCGAGTCCAACTCTTCGTCCCCGCGGATGGCCAACTGCAAGTGACGCGGAGTGATACGCTTCACCTTCAGATCTTTAGACGCATTCCCCGCCAACTCCAACACCTGCAAACCGGTGTGCACAATGTACGAGTATGAGTATAAGCATGAGCATGAGGAAACGGCTGAAGCCTTCTTCCCAGTTACACAACTACTGTCACAGGGGGGAAAAGAGACAGCACTGCAAGATGACTTCACCTAGCATTATTAGTGTCTACTGACAAGTTCAAAGTGGACGTGAAAAATGTTCTACCGCCACAAGGATGTAAAAACGAAACGCATTAAAAATAACTCGCTTTCATTGTTCAGTTTCAAAGTGCATTCGTTACCCTTTGAAGATTTGGCCGCAGAAACACGAAGTAACAAAAGTGATGGACAGATAAACACAGGCCTTGCCGAGTGTGAATCTACCATGATGTGGCTCCCACACACACACACACACACAGAAAGCCCCACCTCTTCCACATGCGAACGAAATAGGCTGGTTTAATGCAGTCTGAATGCATTGACAGTCAACAAATGATTAACAGTAAGAGGCTTCAATTGCAGGCCTTATAGTCGGTGATTGGCCAAAAGGCTATGCTATGTGTAGGGTATCTGGTAAGAAATAAAATCATTATCATGAATTTGCCACAGAACTATAACGTGAGGGTCATTACCCAATTTCTTAAGCTGAAAAAGAGCAGGCATTAGCCACGCCAACTACATCATCTAAAGGGAAAACCCTGAAAGCACACTTGAGTTATATGAAATCCTAATGAAATTCTAATGCCAATGAGGTCTTGAACACCAGTCAGTTCAAGGGCATGTCTGCTGTGCAAGGTGCAAACTGCCATGCAAAACATACCTATGGATATTTATGGGCTTTCAGTCATCAACAATAATCTAACCTCATCATAACCATTGTTTCAGGAATGAAATGATGGTCTTCCATTTGCTAGCTCACACAGCTTAAACTCTGGGGTGGAGGCAGCAACGGTTGATCCTGAAAACGTGTGCATGGCATTCTGCATTAGCATCTCTGTACTGATGGAGTGGCGACGCAACTGCCAGGCCTCCATTTCATATTCTGAATTAGTGGTACAGCACAGAACCCAACAAACTTCAAGAAAAGGTCAGGTATTTTTTAATTTACCTGTATTCATTTCAGTAATTTCAGGGTGCGCCAATCCAATTCCAAGAGTAAAAGATGTATTCATTTGATTTAAATCTGGTTCTATACAATTGATAAGCAACTTAAATCATTGGTGCTAACGGGGAAAAAATGGTAAATAATGCTTTTCACAAAGAACTACTAATGAGCATGTGCAAAAAAGCACAATAAAACAACCATAAGAAATGTTGAAATGGGGTACAAAGAACAGGATATTTTTTTTTTTAAAGCTAAATAACAAATACATTCAATAAAACGGATAATACGGAAGTACAAAAAAATAGTATAAAAACACAACAGAAAGAAAAGCACAAGGGTGATCTGTTAAGTTTGAACTGAGCCTGATGCGACCTGCGCTATACAGTATAAGTACATCTCCCTTAACAGACGGATGCGATCTGCGCTATACAGTATAAGTACATCTCCCTTAACAGACGGATGCGACCTGCGCTATACAGTATAAGTACATTTCCCTTAACAGACGGATGCGACCTGCGCTATACAATATAAGTACATCTCCCTTAACAGATGGATGCGACCTGCGCTATACAGTATAAGTACATCTCCCTTAACAGACGGATGCGATCTGCGCTATACAGTATAAGTACATCTCCCTTAACAGACGGATGCGACCTGCGCTATACAGTATAAGTACATCTCCCTTAACAGACGGATGCGACCTGCGCTACACAGTATAAGTACATCTCCCTTAACAGACGGATGCGACACCAGCGTTGTATTTGATCATATGAGCGTTTTTCTAGACCGTTGAAATGCACTGCGATTCCTAGGCCTTTCTATGGGTTTTCTATGAGGTGCCTTAGTCCATAATGGGTTAAAAGGGGCGTTTCAAAGTCTGCTTTAAAACTGGTTAGCATGAGTAATCATGTTGTAGTGCTGCAATGCTCAGTCTCACCTCAGCGGTCAGGTACTCCAGAATGGCAGCGCTGTAAACAGCAGCAGTGGCCCCAACACGCCCGTGGCTTGTAGTACGAGTCTTCAAGTGTCTGTGAATACGGCCCACTGGGAACTGTCAAAAGATGGTGAGGGCAAACACACCTGGTGAAAGGGTATCCAGTTACACGACTCAACATATTGATTTGATGTACACAAAAATAAAAGGCTAAAGTCATACAGAAGATGCAAGACAATTGTGAGGGAGAGGAAAGAAACCCTAAGGGGCTTATAAGTGTCCTCCCCTAAATTATAAATATATGCATTTTACAAATGTTAAAAAAAATCTTCTTCCAAGAATGACTAGCTGACCAATCGGTGACTGCAGCTCACTTTAGCTCGGCACCGTGTGGGAAATGGGAGGCGAGATGGGCGGCCTGGTTACCTGTAGTCCTGCCCTTTGTGAACGAGACACAGCCTTTGCCTTGGCTTTCCCGCTGTCCTTTCCTGCTTTTCCTCCTGCCTGGGAAAGAAAATGCCAGACAGATTTCAGAACAGATATGACCTTGTGCAGGAGTTAAAAATAAAGGTACACACTACACAAAATGGAAATTCTCAGGCCGATCTGAAGAACCAGTATGTGTCTGAATATATTGGCAGATGACCCAATCTTGCGTTATAGCACAAATTCAAACTGCAACCAAATGTCTGTATTCATTAAACCTGGGACCTTTTTGTTGTGAGCAAAGAATGCCAAGTTACTATGGAGAGAAAATTTAAGTTTATTGGCGTAACAAAAACATTTCAACTTCTCAGTGTTGAATAGTTTGGAATCATGTTGCAAAACAATACAAATTCTGGGCTGCGGTTATTTTAGTTGCTGACGTATGAAACTTGAAATCCTGTTGTGCTGTCAATTTGACCATGTAAGGAAGCGCAACGCCTAGCAAAAAGACTTGCACCAGTTTTGTTAAATACTAATAAAAAATAAAAGCTACCACATCTCTGTATATTTCTTCTGCGTTTATTTAGTATTTTCCTTTTACCAGCTAAAGAGGTCCAGATGACTTATGAAGCTACTTTTTGAACATGACATTTTCACCTAACTTGCAGTAGCAAAACTGCATCAAAGAGGTCTGCCTTCTGATGCATGTACATGTATGTTGCATTATCTTGGGCCATCAAATCAGTTATAATCTTAGCACCGACACCAATAGGTTTTTTGTTATGCCTTTGTGTAGGCTACATCTAAGGGAAATATAACCAAATGGTTAACTGTCATATTTCTTTTCTCCATTCCATTAATATACTCACAGATAAGAGCAAGAAGCAACTAATGGTGCTGTCACATAACTTTTTATTTCATAAAGCAGTGAAATATTAAGCAAATATTGGAACATTGAGAAAAAGCAGACAATTGAGCAAGGAAGAAAATGACATGCACATTTATGGCATCACATTTGGTATGGGTTCGTGACTTAGGATCTGTAATTACTCTACAAAAAACAACAAAAAAAAACCCCACCATGTAAGTTAATTAGCTAACCCCCAACTGCACTATACAAGGCGTCCAAGCTGGTGTTTTGTTGATGGGACGTTAGTTGCCGCTAACGTTATGAATCACAGATCTAACTATACGCAACTCTTAGATTTCGCCTACAGGGGGCGTCGTTTCTGAAAAACGTGCGAAACACTTGCCACAACGCACACATTTGGTAACTTAGCTAGTCAAACTATAACCACATCTTAATTTGCAAGACCAATCATTATTCTTTAACGTTACTGGTTACACTAAACTAGCTATAATATTAACTTGGCTACTCGACTAAGTAAAATATCCTGGCTAGCTAGCCGAATGGATAAACAGTTAATGAAACACTCGCATGTTCATACATCGCATATTTGCGAACTGGTTTGCTCGCTAACTTTCCCATATTTAGACAACTTGGCAAATCAAAACGGCCAACCGCTAACGTTACTCAAGTTAAATGGTCAGAGATAATTCCGTGAGGAAACCCAAAAGGACAAGGAAAGTTAACGTTAAGTTGCTCTGCGGAAATGAAGCGAAGGCAAGGTAACATTATCTCCCTGGAACTGTCCACATCTCACACTAGCTAACGCGTTCGTTATTTTATGTTTGATAACCTAGCGTTCGCCAATTTACCTGCCATCACAAACAGACAAGCCCTTCTGGCAAACTAACTGGCTAGCTAACGTTAGCTCTTGGTGAAGATAAAGCCATTAAGCCCGGTAACTGTTAGCTACCCAGCCAACATGGAGAATTGGTACGTTAGCTAGGCTAGCAAACAGTCAACTTAGCCTAGTTACTTGTAACGTTAACAAAAGACTATTTGGCTAACTTTTACGCTACAAAACTTCAATTTGTGCCAAATAGCCAACAGCTTAGCCAATTTTAACTGCCAAAGGACCGGAAGGCCAGATGCATCTTTTCTCAGCAAACGTTAGCCCTGTTAGCCAGTTCATTTTAATTTACCTCCATAATTTATTTTTCGCTCCAACAGCTAGAAAGCGATTTCACGTTATTTGCAAGCCAGCTAACGTTAATGATGTTCCTTGCTAACGTTATAGTTAGGTAGCTAGCTAGCTACCCTACAGCTACGAAGCTAAAATTTCATTTGTGGCTGGTTGGCTTTAGCCTGCAATTCCGTCCCGTTGCACATTTTAATTCCTTATCGTTACATTAGCTAGACATTCACCCGTCACAGAACTTTTTTCATCCAACGTAACCTACCCAGTTATTGCCTAGATTAATGGTAGTATAGATGGCCATCTGTAGATTTTTTTTGCCACATTTTTTCCAGTTGGCGGGAATGAAAACGCACATTTGTCACCGGACTAGCTAACTAGCTACTATGCCTGGTCTTAATTTGAGGTAATTTATGCAATTAGTTAGCTAGCTTGTTTGTTGAAAATTCAGCGATAGAAGGCTAGCTAGCCAACCTAGCTAAGTTTACGCTCGCTGATGCAGTATTTTTAATTTATTTTAAATATAGCTAGCTGGCTAACGTCAAATGGCTACTTAACGTTAGCTACACAGAACAACTGCTGGTAAGCCGCTCAATAGCTAACTAACTATAGGCTATATCCATAACGTTACATCACCTTTTAACGTGCTAATATCTGAAAACTGGCGGTCAAGTCTGTTAATGTGCTAGCACAGCTAGTTTACCCGGTTAGCTAAGATTGCTAGTTTGCGTCAGATTTCTAGTTTAGCTTAGCCAACAAGCTAGCGGACAGTCTAGGCTAATTTCATGCATTTTCAGACACTATAATATTCAGTGCATTTTTATGACGAAATGCAAAATTACAGAAAAATAACACTTTTCTACCATTTTTCTTCCGTTGAGTTGTTTTTACTCGGCAAACGAGGGACCTGGGACAATTTTCTGCCGGAGATGAAGCGAAACAATAAACCACCTTCGCGAGAGTCTGTGTGCGAGGACGGTCAAACCACCAATGGCGGCATTCGATGCTGGTTTGAATAATATATCCAACCAATGGAATTATTGTTTGTACGATGTCTGCCCATCCCCCACCGCAAGATTAGCTTCGACTACCTTTTGCACACGGGCCTGAAAGTAGGAGGAAATGAACGACACTACAAGGGTGATTTTTGTTTAAAGCCTCAACGCTTTCATCTATGAATGGCCCATATACTTTAAACAGAGCTGCTGCTTTTGAATAAAACGCGAGCCAAACATTTTGAAAATCATTACCCCAATTTAATATATTTTTTAGACAAACATACATCTAGATAGACATATCACCAGTAAGCCAGCGAAAAGTAAAAGTCACAGAGAATTTATGTGAGCATATTACAGAGAAAAAAATGGCACTGATTTTAAAACAGACAATAGAATTATGCATATCATATTAACCAATGATAGATTTATTTAGAAGGGGAGAGACAGACATATGGCGAAGAGTATTAGAACAGAGAGGGAGGTATGCGTTTAATAACATTACACAATAGGCTATAGAGCATTAATTTTGATTGGAAACTTTCCACCTTATCAACTACTTGGTTGAATATGCAACACTTTTTGGTCATTTTCTGGCTGTGCCAAATTTTGCCTTTGTTTAATTTAATTTTTTTATAAATATTGTTTCATTAAATATTGAACATTCTTTTGGATGTTCTTAACCAAAATATCTACATTTCTTGAGAAGTTTTACACCAAGTGCTGGTGTAGCAAGCCATCATCAAAATAAATTGAAAATAAATAGCCAAATGGCATCATTTAGCATTTTCCAAAGCTGATACAAACTCCAGAACCCAAACCCATGTATGTTCTCTATTGAATATACACAAAGTTGGCGCAAAATTGCAGTGGTCACCCCCCACACCTCTGGTTGATTTTTAATGGAATGTCCTAAGGGTGACATGAAAAAAGAGGAATGCATACAAGGAGAAGCACCTCATATCTACTGTCAAATATGGATGTGAGTCGTCAAGGTTTTGCTGCCAGTGGCACTATTTAAGATCAGTGGCACAATTAATTGAACAAAGTACCAGGACATTTGAAAATATGGTTGTCTCTGCCAGGAAGCTGAGACTTGGCCGTAGGTAGATTGCCCAGCAGGACAATGACCCCAAACATACATCCACACATAAATGGTTAAGTGAAAACAATATCCATGTTCTGTAATGGCCATCTAAGTCTCCAGACTTAAATCCTGTCAAACATCTGTGCTCTGAATGTAAGACAGCCCAAGGATATTAATGATTCTGAAAAGCTCTGTATGGGACAATGGTCAAAGATCCCTCCAAATTTGTTCTCTAACCTCATCAGAAATTATAGGGAAAACCAATGGCTGTCATCTTTGCCAGGGTTGTTTGCACAAAGTATTGAACCAGGGATGTAATTTTATTTTGAAAATGTAAGACTTTGAAAAATGTTGAATCATTAATAAAGCACACTACTTTACTCATGTTTGAAAAATACAGTGCATTTCAATAATAGTAATGATAATTTTTTAGTCATTTATTTTGTGCCAATAATTCTGACACCCACTGTAAATGGTGAAAGTCTGCACTTTAACCTCATATTCATTGTTTTATTTCAAATGTGCTGGAGCACAGAGCTAAAAGAACCGAAATGGTATCACTGTCTAAATACTTATGGACCTCGTTGTATGTACAATCGTATATAATAATTTTGCACACAAAATGTTATATTATTTTGAAAACACCACGAGGCTACACTCGCATGAAATTACCGCCATGAATTAACCCACTTAGACGGTCTCCAGCAAAAAGCGGGCAGATAATAGTTCACTAATTAAACGAATGAATAATATGCATATTAAACGGAAAACACAGCTTGACTGACTGAGGTTTGTATGCATTTGAGCTCTATTTTGATGGAATTTCAACAGGATACAAATTGGCAACCAATAGGAAAGCACAGGTTGACGATAACGTTTACGTCAAGGCAGAAGAGTAAGCCAATTGGAAAATCAACAGGGGGAAATAGTTGTGGCGGATTAATAATTCTGACCAATAAAAACGGAGGTAGGTTACACAGGCGCGATTGACAAAGGAAAGCGGCTTATGAGGAAGCAAATATCTGGCGTGCTGTCGTAATTGGCAGATGTAAAGCCAATGCGAGTGGACTAGGCGGGATTATGCTGTTTCCGCTAAGGGGGTGTGCAGAGATACGCAGGAGGGAGAAGCTGGCTGCTGGTGGTGAAGATGGCGGATGGAGACAGTGGGAGCGAGCGCGGTGGTAGTAGTGGTGGCGGGGGTGGAGGTGGAGGTGGAGGTGGCAGCGGGTTCCAGCACTTCCAGAGAGAGCAAGAGACCCAAGAGCTGGCGTCCAAGAGGCTTGACATCCAGAACAAGCGGTTCTACTTGGACGTAAAGCAAAATTCGAAGGGCAGGTTCATCAAGATCGCCGAGGTCGGAGCCGGGGGTTCCAAAAGCCGCCTGACCCTTTCCATGTCTGTTGCGGCGGAGTTTCGCGACTACCTGGGTGATTTCATTGAGCACTACGCTCAACTTGGGCCCAGCAGTCCGGAGCAAATCGCGCAGTCCTCCGGGGGCGAGGACGGTGGGCCTCGACGGGCCTTGAAAAGTGAGTTCTTGGTCCGAGAGAACCGAAAATACTACCTCGATCTGAAGGAAAACCAGCGGGGGAGGTTTCTCCGGATCCGACAGACCGTCAACCGTGGGCCTGGGTTCGGAGTTGGAGGCCCTGGAGGTGGTATGCAGTCCGGCCAGACCATCGCCCTGCCTGCCCAGGGCTTGATAGAGTTTAGAGATGCCCTGGCCAAGCTAATAGATGATTATGGCGGGGACGACGACGAGTTGACCGGCGGCGCGGCAGCCGGGGGGTATGGCGAACTTCCTGAGGGCACATCCATTATGGTGGACTCTAAACGATTCTTTTTTGATGTCGGGTCTAACAAATATGGGGTGTTCCTGAGAGTGAGTGAGGTAAAGCCGAGCTACCGGAACTCAATTACTATTCCCTTCAAAGCATGGGGAAAGTTCGGAGGGGCATTCTGTCGCTATGCTGAGGAGATGAAAGAGATCCAGGAGAGACAGAGGGATAAAATGTACGAGAGAAGAGAAGAATCGGAAGGCGAGGATGTGGATGACGACTGATTAGTTTAAAAAGCTGATTAGTTTAATTTAAAAAGCCGTGAGATGCATAATATAGCTAACGTTGCAAAACCGATATGACAGATATAACGTGCATGACGAATCGAACATTGATACTAATTTATCGTGGATTAAAGTAGGCCTACACATGACAGGGAAATTTTGTTTAAAATACCTGACTATCCAAAACAGGCTGGGAGTGGTTATACGAGTAAAACCGTAGCCATAACTAGCCAGTGCGTTACGGATAGCCCTATGTCATGGGCAAACGAAAAATAATTAAGGAACCCCCTATCCATTGAAATCCGGCAACTGGTTTCCAGTAAGCAAATAAATAGCTTTGTGTGTATATATAATGAGTGTGTGTGTGTACACACACGCACACACGCACACACACACACACACACACACACACACTCATTATATATGTATATATTATATAATGAGAGAGAGATGACCCAGTACCCTGATGGTTTCCATTGAAAACCAGCATCTATTGTATTACTGTTTCATTATAGATTTACCCGTGTTGGTGGTGTGGGATTCCAGTAATTCACTGAGAGTAGTAAGTGAGGTATTCCATGAATCGGTCCTTTCATGGAAGTTTATGGATTCGCAGTGGCGGTGATAACAGAATAAGTACATACCGAACGTGAGAAGAGAACTAAATGTAGATGAGTATTAAAAAGATTACTTGCATTCAGATTTTGTAGCGACGGTAGGTACAGACATCAAAGGGCGAAGTGGGTGTGGGCACTTTCTGAACTGACGAACTGACTTTTAGCTTGCTAACTGGGTTATGACAATTCTCTTTATTTTCTCGTTAACACACGGCCACCCAAACAATGAAGATTTATTGTGCGGAAGGGGTGGGGCATTTCTGTTCTCGTTGTATAGCCATAATGTTCAGTTTGCAGTTCAGGATTTGTTTCCAACCAGGGACTGTGTCGTAGATGAAGGTCTAGAAGCCCGGTTTGAAATTACGAACTGCCACAACTACAAAGGAAGGCCGCAGTTAAAGCGATATAACAAAAATGCGCTGAAGTCGTCTTGGAAATTGTGTAAATGTAAAAGAATCACTGACTGGATGGACAATCATGTACGTCTGGCTCTACGAGTTGCAACGTCGCTATTGCTTCCCTTTGCTTTTACAGTTTATAAGAACTACTGGAAGTATTTTTTTAACATCGAAAGGGAGCCAACTTTGGAGGCGTCGGCTCAAGAGCGAGTGTGGTCCTTAATTGATAAGGTAACATCAGTCATTCTTTTACTACTAGATGTTTAAAGACTGATCATTTGAGTTAATGGAATCTGAAGTTTTGATCACACCTGTGTGCTTCCGGACAGAAATGCATGGATGGTGGTTTAAAGAGAACGATTGAAAGAAGATTATTCTTAAAAAACTGAACATGCCAGCATAAAATATTTTTAATTACCTAAATGGAAAATATATATGAATTACAGAATTATAAATGGTTGTATAGCAGGCCTTTCATATGGTAAGCTTGAATGCAAGATTTGTCCAGGACAATGTTTTCTTTTTTTCTTTAAGATTTTCATTTGTTACCAAGAAAGAATGGCAGAGTATTACACCTCTATAATTAAAGGCAAACGTGTATATATAAACACACAAATATGTTGACTGTATACTTTAGGTACATTAGATTCCTTTTTTACCTGTTCACTCCAAACTTCCCAAAAAGCTTTATCATTGTTATTTTTGAACTCCGCATTGATAAATGAAATTTCTTGTTCATTTCAAGTTATTCATACAATTGCGTTTTCACAAGATTTAACGGTGAGATGCCCAATGTGTTCAGTGGTCCGTCATGATTTTAAAGCTTGCATGCCTGCTTTGGGCTGGAGCTGCCTTGTGTTCATTTATTGCATATTCTGATTTATTGTATGCTGGTATTGATTAACTCTATACCTGAGAATTTAGTTTCCTTTTTAATTTTGTAAAAAAAAAAAAAAAAGATATATATAAAATATATATATTTGGAAAACTAGCAGAAAATCAACAAAAAGTATTCCTGACAACATCCTCATCTTGTGGAGTGCCTAGATTTTTTTCCTTTTCTTTTCTTTTTTTTTTTACCCATGGTGCTCTGGGTGATTTCAGAATGTTTTTATTTTTATTTTTTCTTGTTACATCATTGATAGCAGAACTTAAAGTAATCTAGTAAACCAATGGCTTTCTGATGCAGGTTAGAATGTGTAAGTGTCGATTTCTTTGCCATGTGTCATTGTTGCACTTTAAAAAAAGAAAAAAGAAATACTTTCTATCTCACAGTTCATTTAGCTTGTGATTTCTTTTAATTCTGCTGTTCTTTACAGCACAAATGTCATAAATGTCATGCATAACTTATGGGAGCAATAGTATTTTTTTGTTTTTGTTTTGTCAATGAATTTTTGACACTTATGCAGACCTGTAAATATGAGTTGACTATGTCTTCATCCCTGTGCTGTTAAGTGGCAGCTGTTCTTGCTGTGTTTCGCTTATTTCCAGTCCCTTTTCAGTAACAAATATAAATTCTTTGCTGAGCGAAACTCTTCTAACAGCTGGCAGCAGAAGAATTAGGTGCTCTGAGACGCGGGAGGGCGAGAGGTCAGAGAAGGTGCAAAATAGTTTGCCGCCATTTTGGTTCCAAGGCAAGGCCACCAACTGCCATCTGCAAACTGGGCACAGTTGGAGCCGTCAAGGCTGCCAGTGGTCACTGCGTTTTTATATATATATATATATATATATATATATATATATATATATATATATATATAAATCTGCCTCTGTAGCTTCATCCTCTATGCCCGTCCACATGAATTGCCTGCCTGGAACAGATCTTTTTATTTAAATCTACTGTCTAGGTGGCCGGCAGGGTGGGGCTCCGACCTGACCACTGTGGACCCTACTGTGCAGGGCATGGGGTGGGTGTACCTCTCCCTGTGACCTAGTGCTAGAGTGATTTTCTTCACTCCTGTGGGCTGTGGGGCACAAGGGCTTGGTTTTTGGGAATAACCGGGAATAAAAATGAATTACTTCACAGGCAGAACTCAAAATATTTATTACATTTTATGGTAATTACCAAACTGATCAACTCCTGAAATTAGAAAATGTTAAATTCAGTTTTAAAAACTAAACCAAAAACACACAAACGCATGTAAACCACACTGATGTTAAAGAAGCCAGACTGAGCGACAGCCTGATCGATAATGAAAGAAGATGAGTACGTACCTGGCCCTTTCTAACACCTTGATAATGGTCTTTTGATTGACTGATTGCTAATAGGTGAAATTAATTTGTGTGTTCAAGACTCCCCATGTCCCAGCCAGAGGGAATATGGTGTGAACCTCTGAAGTGAATTGGAGTGCAACTTATCTCAGTGTGGTTTAAGGTGGTCATTTGCAAAGTGTTTGCATGTGGGGTTTTTTCTTTTGTTTTTTTCTATTTTGTTTTGAATAGGTGTGCAGGTTTTTTTGTGGTGTGAGAGAATTCTGACATTTGGGGCTCAATGAATGCATGGAGTAGACGCTGGTTAGGTCCAGAGGCATACTGGAGATCTGTAAGAAAAGAGGGAATTGGAAATGTGGCATGAGCTAGCTCCTGCAGCTCGTGCAAGGGCTCTCACCCTCTGTGCTCTCACCCCCCGTCCCCCCCTCACCCCCTTCCCCTTCAGCTGTTGTCCAATATTCACTGCCTGTTTTATTTGATAATTGGTGTGTGGGTTACAGGATGGGGCGTCTTTCAGATGGCACATAACCACATAAACTCATTTTTTCTTGACCCAGGAGAGGGGGTGAGAACCTGAGCCTAATTGAAAATTTAAGTGGAAGCGTTAGGGGGCAGATACGCAATGCAGTTGGTGGTCTGGAGGTGGTGGTGTTGGAGGTTGGTGGTCTGGAGGTGTTGCTTCTGAAACTGCATGCAGTACAGAGTTTTATTTAAGGTTAGGACAAAGTGGTACAGGGATGTTGGTGGGGAGGGTACATCCTCGTGTGAGGGTAAGTGCAGTACTTTCAGTCTGTCCCCCGCCCATCGCGTGTATTTGTGCACAACTGCATCTGTTTTGGGGGGTGTTGTGGTGTCCTGTGTCTTGACCTCTGGGCCAGAAAGTGTGTGAGTAAGCCATGCTTCAGACAGATCTGCTGTGCACAGACAGGCAGATGGCAGAGCCAGTAATCAGGGTGGTCCAAAAAGACCTCCCGGAAAGCTCTTGACTGGTAGACCGTACACAAAATGCTGGTACATTGTCGCCAGACAACTGGGAGGAGTTGCCCACCCGGATTTGTGGGAAAGACAAACTGGGCTTTACCAACTCCGCCACAGTTCAACAAAATGATATGAAGATTGCGCTTTTGCGTTGGTGCAGTCATAACCTTTTGTAATAAATCGATGCTCTGCAGGGAACGGGTGCAGGTTCCAGGGGATGCAGGTGTGAGTTGGGGGATGAGGGGGGCGTTTGTGTGTTCGACCAAATCTGAGATGTTCCCGAGGAGGCCCCTATCCCGGAAGGTAATGGGCATTTCCCGGCCTCCATGCCAGTTGTCTGAGTACAGGCTCGCTCTGTGTGTCCTATGGCAGTACTCGAGCTTCATCTTTGTACGGCTTCTGGAGGGCTGGGTGAATGAGGAGATGGATGAAAGGTGGTTATTTGGAAGGTTATTTAGACGGGGAGCTTGTCTTTGGTGTGGCAGAGAGTGAAGGTAGTGGAGAGAAGGGCTGTGGAGCTGTAGTGAAGGTTTCTTTTTTGGGACAGTGGGCTCATTCCAATTGCTTATTTTTCTCCTTTTTTCTTTTTCTTGTTTTTTATTGGGAGAGGCTAGAAAAAGAGGCAAGAAGAAGAAATGAATATTTGGAAATCAAGTAAACATGAATTAGGCAAATGGAATGCCTTTGCTCCTTCAAACGCCAGTTCGAAGCCAAGACATGGCAGATGTGGAGAGGTTTATCCACCGTTGATCATTTATACGTCAGTTTTTCCAAAAAAATACTTCCACAAAGGATGCGCTGATGTTTCACAAAGGAAAGATTGGGACTTCCTAGTTTCTACTTCTACCTTTCCCAATTTCAGAGGTTCTGTCTGTCTTTGGGTCGAAAACCGAGCAGTCTGCACAGTTTTTGGGTGGGCCCTGTAGGACCGGTGTAGGGACAGGGGTTTGGCCTCACTGAATGTGCAGAGGTAAGAGTGGAACCAGGACCTGCAGGAGACCAGCTCCACATGGGGTGGGGTTACAGTTGCAGTTAACTCTGGACCCGGAGAACTATTTTGGGCATTGTAACTCCAAGCTTCCTTGTTGGCTTCCGTGTCCTTTTTCAGAGCCGGCTGGTGCCACTCGCCGTAAAGCCTGGGCTGTGCTGGGGAGGGACAAAACTGAAGAAAGCCCGTTGGGTTTCTCACCCTGGGGAGCAGTTAGAAAAGCCTGTTTGGTTTCTCACCCTGGGGAGCAGTGGTTTGGCTGTGAGGAGCTTGGTGTTGGGGGTGCCAGGCTGTGTGTGCGTGGGTTTGTGAAGGCGCTATAACACCAGCAATGCATGGACTCAGTGGAGACACGGCGCCAATGCGCACACTTGGTATGAAGTGAACTCAAGATTTGCTCAGCTTCTTGTCTATTTAAATCCCGCGGTCCAGGTCATCCTGGCTTTTAGCCAGGGTTGGGGTCAGTTTCATTTCAGTCTGGTCAATTCGAGGACCACTGCGGACATGCTTAATTTCCCAAACAGACTGAATTCAAATTGAATTGACCGCTGACCCCAACACTGGCCCATAGCACACTAGTCTAATCCTAATGTTAGGGTGGCAGGATTGGAGTTGGTTTGAGAATTCGGAAGGCCGTCCCGGCCCAGGGTTTGTGCACAGCTCCCAGGATGATGATGACCGCAATAGGGTTGTGCCCCATTGGGCAGGACAGTGACGAGGCCCCGCCCCTCTGATTGAGCCTGCCCACAGTGCACCATGCGTGCTGGTCAGTCATCCTTTTTACAAACTTTTTTTCTTTTCTTTTTTTAAATGGAGTTTTACAAGTCTATATTTAGAAAATGTAATGTAATGTTTGTATCAAAAAAATAAAAAAAATCCTATAACTAATGAAAACTATAATACTACCCCACACTGGCTTTCATTGTCATTTTTGATTTATGCCGTATTGTTTGAGACTGAGTGGGTGTCAATGCCAAATCCAGAAGCCCTGTGGTGTCCAGGCATTTGTGGTTTCCTTTCAATTGCCAGTCAATTAAAGGCCTTGATAATAAGGTGTGTGGATCCTAGCCAGTCAGTCACTTGAACGAAGCACCAATGTAAGGAGCACATTTAAAACCAGCAGAAACTGTCGCTCTCCAAGAATGGGGTTTGACATTTCAGAGAGACCTTTGTTCCTACATGAATCAGATCGGTTCATGAGTTGACTGAAAGGAGGAAACATTTTCTATTGCATCATCCGGGGGGGGCGGGGGGACACACCCACACACGCCTTTATAAAGAATTTTTGCATTGATACTCATTTCTACGTAACCGTTCCAGTTTTTTTTGTCAAATGGTCCAATTGCTGACCAGACTGGCTACAGCCAAATCACCATGGAGACTCTGTGAAGCACAAAGCTAGCGGAGAAGGCCTGTGGCTTGGGCCCTTCAGCAGCTGTCCAGAAATGTAATTGAGGGCCATTGGATAGTGGCATATTTCAACGTGCTGTTTGGGGAGTTGATTCCTTAGCCTCTAATGCGATTTGTTATTTTGCCTGGGGCAACAGTGGGGTTCCTGTGAACTGGATGCCCCCCCACCCCCCAATTCCCCACCCACCAGGCATCCTCTCGACCTCCCTGGCCCAATCAGACTGTAATACTACTCCTGGATCCCAGCAAGATAACAGGATTGTTCCACGCCCGGGATCTCCTGGCAGGATCACAGTAAGACCCGGCAAGCGCCACCCATCTTTTTTAGCGAAAGCCGGAGCAGTTGTGTGACAGTTGCTTGTTCAGAGAGCCGAGTAACCATGGTGATGTGAGCCCTGGAGACGAAGATAACCCCAATATACCCCAACCCCCCCGACCTCCAGTATACCCCAACCTCTAATATACCCCAACCCCTCCTAACCTCCAATATACCCCAATCCCCCCTAATCGCCAATATACCCCAGCCCCCCCGACCTCCAATATACCCCAAACCCCCCTAACCTCCAATATACCCCAACCCCCCCTAACCTCCAATATACCCCAATCCCCCCAACCTCCAATATACCCCAACCCCTCCCCCAACCTCCAATATACCCCAAACCCCCAGGCTGTGAGTTATCACTTGGAAGAAGCTGGTGCAACGTCAGGACCGGCTTCACAGTGCACGTGGAGGTTTGACAAAAGTGCTTCTCTAACACCTAACATAATGTGTGTGGTTTACACATTAAAATAATATGTAAACCTGTTTTCTTTCTTTTGCCGTATTTCAATGTATTAGTTGAAATGTATATATATACACACATACACACACACACACACACAGTGCCATGAAAAAGTTCCTAAGTTCCTAAGTTCCTAATTTCCTAATTTTATGAAAAATGTTATTGAACAATTATTGAAAAATGTTATTGAAAAATGTTTCACTGGTTGCACCACCTTTAGCTGCTATAATTGCAACTAAACCCTTCCTATAATTTGATAGCAGTCTTTTTTAATGCTATGGAAGAATTTTTAAACCACTCTTTTGCAAAACATTTCAGACAAAATGGTAGGTTTTCGAGCTGCTCTGCTGATTGTTTTTTCCATCTTAATTAAACCAACCTCACTGGCAAAGAAAATAGAATGTTGAATTAGAGATGTTTTATGACACCCGGTTGGTGTGTTTTCAAGTTTGTGTGACTGCATCAGTGTGTGCTTCTGAATATGTTGTATGAGTGCGTGTGAATGTGTGCTTGCGTGTATGTGCTGATATGCTGTATGAACTGTGTTCGTGTGCGAGTGTCTGCGCGTGTGCGCTTGTCTGACGGTGCCTGCCTCTTTCAGTGAGCCTGATCGAGCAGATGAGCAAAGACTTGTGTGTGCCTGGGAGACTTGCGGGAGCAAACAAGGTCATTATTGTGTGCCCCGTTTAAAAAGCAGCCCCTGCGTTTCATCACGTGCTGCATCAGCTGCACATGACAAAGACATCCAAACGAGGGGTGGAAGAGTGCTCGTGTTTAAAAAGAAATCGGGCTGGTCAGGAAGCTAATGAACGTGACTGGGTGACACGCTGCCGCATAGGTAAGCTTTGGTCTTGTTTCGGGGTTTTTGTCGTGTGACGTTTCCACCTTCTTGGATGAGCCAACATGTCTACGCACACCGACGTGGTAGTGCGACAAAGCGTGACACGCTGGCACACTCTCCGTTGTGTCCACAGACACAAACATAACGCCGTAACTCTTTCAGGCATACACTATCACTATCAAATGTTCACACAATTTGTGTTTGCACAAGGTATTAAACCTTGAAGTATGTAAGACTTTGATGCATGCGTGCGCACACACACGTTCACACACTGACCCCTGTGGCTGCCGTAATTCTTCATCGAATAATGAATTTTGCAACGGGCTTGTGTTTCCTGATGCCTGAGTGAGAGAGAGAGAGAGAGAATCTGGTGCTAAAGCGAAAGCAGGGAGGGAATTGGGGGTTTAGGATGGGGGTGGGGGTAATAGAGGAACTGGGGATCCTCCTTGATCCTGGTGTGCAGCCCGGCTGCTGAGCTATATTTAGCCATTGTTGCCATGTGCCGGGAATGTGCATGGCAGCGTTCAGATGCGCGTACACATGCAGAGACACACACAAACACACACGTACGCACACACACATACACACGCATGCATGCACACACATGCAGACACACACAAACACACACCATAGAATTTGAAAGATGGAGATGGTCTGTGTAAGTATGATTGTGCATCCTCCCTCAACCGAAGCAGTTTCAGCCACAATCAATCACTTAAGATCTCTCTCTCTCCCACTCCCACTCCCACTCCCACTCCCACTCCCACTCCCACTCCCACTCCCACTCCCACTCCCACTCTCACTCTCTCACACATGCATAAAAGGATAATCCAGACAGAACAGCAGACATGAAAATGTGACCATCCATGCATGTCTCATTATAAACCGGTGTCATGACACATCATCACTTTTAGCCATGTGACAGTTCTTGCTCTCTCTTTTCCTTTGCTGGTGTGTGTGAAACGCATTAACGGTGCAGTCTATTACTGAGACCCAACACACTTCTGCGTACATAGCAACCACACCACGTCACGCAACAAATGAACAAAACGACAATAATACTGGATCATTTGCTGTAGGCTTAGTTAGCTGGCATTGAATGTCAAGTTTCAACCCCTACACCAAGGAAATGCATTACAAAGGGAACAGCTAATCCTTATTTCAGATAAATGTTCCAGTTGTCGTGTACTTTCTCGAGCTAAACATGATATAAATGATCCATCTTTTTTCAGGCCTTATTGCTTACATTAGGCAACCATGCCATATGTGATTTCTATTTATTTTTATTTATTTATTATACCCTGTATAACCTTTATTTATGCAGGGTAGGTTGACGGCAATGGCCTGTGAATGCTCCCCAGTAGCACGGCCTGTATGTCTTTGGATTGTGGGAGAAAACTGGAGAAAAACCGTGCTGTCTTACTGCTATCCAGTGCATCACCTTAGAAAAAAACGAAACTATGTCTAACA
Source organism: Conger conger (assembly GCF_963514075.1). Taxonomy (NCBI): domain Eukaryota; kingdom Metazoa; phylum Chordata; class Actinopteri; order Anguilliformes; family Congridae; genus Conger; species Conger conger. The sequence continues at coordinate 30,937,349 of NC_083771.1, forward strand.
CAACTATGGTATTATTAAAAGCACTCATGACAAAACATTTTCAAGTTTCGTTTGGCCAAGTTTGGCTCTTTATTGTTCCTACATAAGTGTTTATCAATCTATTGTGTTGTGCTGCACAACATTTCTAACAAAAAAATAATTTTGAAATGTAATCCATTTAACAAATAGGCCCTAGTTCTTGTTGTTGTTGTACTCTTACAACTTATCTGTACTACCATCTAGGGTCTTCCAGCGCACTTGAACCTGCTGTAGGGTATGCACTTTGCACTTTGTTGTACATCGCTGTGGATAAGAGCGTCTGCCAAATACCAATAATATAATGTAAGTGTATTATCCCCAATATAGGTCTCAAAACACTTTACAATAAATCAAACAATACATGCAAACACATGCAGTACATCCATCCATCCATCATCACCTGCTTATCCGGAGTCGGGTCACGGTGGCAGTAGGCAAAGCCGGGTATTCCAGGCGTCCCTCTCCCCAGCAACACATTCTAGCTCCTCCTGGGGGATCCCGAGGCGTTCCCAGGCCAGGAGAGATATATAATCTCTCCAGCGGGCTCTGGGTCTCCCTCGGGGTCTCCGCCCAGTTGGACGAGCCCGGAAAACCTCCAAAGGGAGGCGCCCGGGAGGCATCCTGATCAGATGCCCGAACCACCTCAATTGGCTCCTTTCGACGCGAAGGAGCAGCGGCTCTACTCTGAGCTCCCTCCGGATGTCCGAGCTCCTCACCCTATCTTTAAGGCTGAGCCCGGCCACCCTACGGAGGAAGCTCATTTTGGCCGCTTGTATACACAATCTCGTTCTTTCGGTCACTACCCAAAGCTCGTGACCATAGGTGAGGGTTGGGACGTAGATCGACCAGTAAATCGAGAGCTTCGCCTTCCGGCTCAGCTCCCTCTTCACCACGACGGTCCGGTGCAACGCCCATATTACTGCTGACGCTGCACCGATCCGCCTGTCGATCTCACGCTCCCTTCTACCCTCACACGTGAACAAGACCCCGAGATACTTGAACTCCTTCACTTGGGGCAAAGACTCGTTCCCAACCCGGAGGGAGCAATCCACCGTTTTCTGGCAGAGAACCATGGTCTCGGACTTGGAGGTGCTGACTCTCATCCCGGCCGCTTCACACTCGGCTGCAAACCGCTCCAGTGCGTGCTGAAGGTCACGGTCCGATGAAGCCAGCAGAACCACATCATCCGCAAAAAGCAGAGATGCGATTCTGAGGTCACCAAACCGGACACTCTCCTCACCTCGGCTGCGCCTTGAGATCCTGTCCATGAATACCACAAGCAGGACCGGTGACAAGGGGCAACACCCACAGGAAACGTGCTTGACTTTGTGCCGAGAATGCGGACACAGGTCTCACTTTGGTTATACAGGGACCGGATGGCTCGTAACAATGGCCCCGGTACCCCATACTCCCGCAGTACACCCCACAGGATTCCTTGGGGGACACGGTCGAAAGCCTTCTCCAAGTCCACAAAGCACATGTGGACTGGATGGGCAAACTCCCATGACCCCGCCAGTGTAGCATGGTTAGCTCAGCTAGTTCGCTAGTAAGCACGGATGGTGCAATTTCTCACCTGTTACATTGGTGCCGTGACTCGGATCTGGGTGGGAGTAAAAAATAAAAAATAAAATGGTTGCTGCGGAGTTTCACATGGAGGGGAAGTCAAAGGGGGGTGAGTGTAGCATGGTTAGCTCAGCTAGTTCGCTAGTAAGCACGGATGGTGCAGTGAAAGCGAAGGCTGGTAGCAGGTTATCGCGACAACACTCCCCGATGATGTAACCCTCAAATTCAAAAGAACGTTGTTGCCCTTCGGTAGAGGCGAGTTCGTCTTTAGCTGACTCGTAACGCGTTCGTTCAACAAATAATTTGGACAAGAGAGAGGCCGCGGTTCAAATCCCACCTCGGACTCAGGCAATTTCTCACCTGTTACATTGGTGCCGTGACTCGGATCTGGGTGGGAGTAAAAAATAAAAAATAAAATGGTTGCTGCGGAGTTTCACATGGAGGGGAAGTCAAAGGGGGGTGAGTGTAGCATGGTTAGCTCAGCTAGTTCGCTAGTAAGCACGGATGGTGCAGTGAAAGCGAAGGCTGGTAGCAGGTTATCGCGACAACACTCCTCGATGATGTAACCCTCAAATTCAAAAGAACGTTGTTGCCCTTGGCTAGAGGCGAGTTCGTCTTTAGCTGACTGGTAACGCGTTCGTTCAAAAAATAATTTGGGTTCAAATCCCACCTCGGACTCAGGCAATTTCTCACCTGTTACACCAGCAACCCTGCCAAGGTAAAGAGCTGGTCCACTGTTCCACGACCAGGAGGGAAGCCACATTGCTCCTCCTGAATCCGAGGTTCGACCGTCAGTCGGAGCCTCCTTTCCAGCACCCTAGAGTAAGCTTTCCCAGGGAGGCTGAGGAGTGTGATACCCCAATAATTGGAGCACACCCTCCGGTCCCCCTTCTTGAAAATGGGGACCACCACCCCGGTCTGCCACTCTGCAGGTACTGTACCTGACCTCCACGCGACACCGAAGAGGCGTGTCAGCCAAGACAGCCCAAAAATGTCCAGAGCCTTCAGCATCTCAGAGCGAATCTCATCCACACCCGGCGACTTGCCACTGAGGAGCTTTTTGACTACCTCAGCAACTTCCGCCAGGGATATAGGTGCAGAGTCCCCTGAGTCTTCGGGCTCTGCTTCTTCCACAGAGGACGTGTTGTTCGGGTTCAGGAGCTCCTCGAAGTGCTCTTTCCACCGCCCGACAATATCCCCAGTCCGGGTCAGCAGTTCTCCTCCCCTGCTTTTTAACAGCCTGAGACAAGCCCTGCATTCCCTTTCTGAGTCATCGGATGGTTTGCCTGAACTTCCTCGAGGCCAACCGAAAGTCCTTCTCCATAGCCTCCCCGAACTCCTCCCATACCCGGGTTTTTGCTTCAGCGACTGCCGAAGCCGCTGCCCTTCTGGCCACCAACTGTCTGCTGCTTCAGGGGACCCCCGGGCCAGCCAATCCCGAAAGGCCTCCTTCTTCAGCTTGACGGCCTCCCTCACCGCTGGTGTCCACCAGCATGTTCTTGGGTTGCCGCCCCGACAGGCACCGATGACCTTCTGGCCACAGCTCCTGCTTGCTGCCTCTGCAATGGAGACTTTGAACATGGCCCACTCGGACTCCATGTCCCCAGCTTCCCCCGGGATGCGTGAGAAGTTCCTCCGGAGGTGGGAGTTGAAGACCTCGCGAACAGGGGCCTCCGCCAGACGTTCCCAGTTCACCCTCACTACACGTTTGGCCTAAGGTGCTCTGGTACCAAGTACACTTATGAGCGACCCTATGCTCGAACATGGTGCTTGTTATCGACAAGTTATGTACATGCAGTACAGTAAACACAAATATTACACACACACTTACACAGGAGCTATGGAGGACTGTCATTCACTCGATTTCTATGTGCTCACTCGATTCCTATGAGCTAAAGTGCCAGACCTGTCTGCAACACATTCCCAGACAAGCAAGATACAAGGAATAGTGCAAGGGGACAATGTTAAACAACCACAGAGGGAGTAGTTATGTACAAGTTGCATTATCGCATTATCATACTGTTCCACATCTAGACTAGATTTGTCTAGTCTAGATGTGGAACAGTAATAATCAATATTGCCACAAGATGACAGCAGAGATCAACAAATTGTTTATGTGCAAGTGTTTTAACATTTGTGGGGAGATCATGTGTGTGATCCAATAGATTGGATCATGCAAATATAATTAATTATTCTTCATGATTAAAATGTACATTTATAACAGTACCTCTAATGAATACACACATTTTCACACATTTCACACATTAAGTGTGCAGGAAAGCAACCAATCAACACCAGTCTGAAAATCTCCAGGACAAGGGCAACCAAGAGAAGCAGGAGTTTATAGGTTATAAGCACAAGACCAATACCTGTAATAATTGAAATAGCTACTCCAATGTGCCAATACAACCAATTCTGACCCAAAAAATCAGATGAGGTGAGTTAACTGTGTAAGCAACTGCCTTAATTGATCAGGTAAGACCAAAGTTGTTGTCTGTTTCTGTTGGTAATGGAGAACCTTAATAACATGGATATCAGTGGAAAACTTTGCATAATGTACAGTGTGTCTGCAGACTGTAGTTATGCATTAAATATGTATGGATTACATTTTTACATTTACATTTTAGTCATTTAGCAGATGCTTTTAATCCAAAGCGACTTGCAAGAGCATAGGTTCTTCAACAAGTTAAAAATATCAAATCCATAAATAGCAAAACACTCATATGAAGAGCTGTTCTAACCCAAAAAAACAATAGTCATCATAAGTTTTGTTTTATTTAATAATAATAATAATAATAATAATAATAATAATAATAATTGTATTCTTCTTATTATTTATTTATTTATCTATATAGTACACCCTATATATATACATTGCATGTTCTCCCCGTGTCTGCGTGGGTTTCCTCTGGGTACTCCGGTTTCCTCCCACAGTCCAAAGACATGCAGGTTAGGTTGATTGGAGAGTCTAAATTGCCTGTAGGTATGAGTGCTGGGATAGGCTCCAGGCCCCCTGCGACCCTGTTCAGGATAAGCGGGTGGATGGATGGATGGATATATATATATATAGGGTGTACTAGAGGGATAAGTCAGGAGGGAGGACAGATGTTTTTAATATGATGTGTATTCAGTAAAGACAACATGGTATACCATTTATTTACAGATTGTTAAGTAATAAATTAGGGGTGGCAGTTTAAGAATAAACAGAGAGAAAGAAGCATAAGAATAAGATAATATTCAGTATTCCCATTCCTCCATATATCAGGACCTATTTAGTGTCATATAATGTGGGTGTTGCAGAGCAAAAATAGCTCCACTTCTTTGAAAATGCATGTCAGAAAATCAACTCTTCTACCCGAGCCCCAAGCTTTTTAAATACAAGATGATTTCTGATCCATGGTTTCCATTCAAATATAAATAACTCTGTATAGAGCAAGAATCTTCTCTTGATCGTCAACAATATTTCATTTGGGTACTTGGATTATGACTCAAATAGCTCCAGACCTTGAAAAATGTAATGCATTTGCGAATTTGGCAAACAGGAAGCTTCCATCTGTAGTGGCATACAATAGCGGGGTCACCAACATGTCACAGTTTAAAACCATTGATCTGAAGGCACTTGCGTGAGACAATGCGTAACTTGAAGAGCCTGGATTCGTAGTGGTTAAGGTGCATGACTGGGACCTGCAAGATCAGTGGTTCCATATCCGGTGTAGCCACAATAAGATCTGCACAGCCATTGGGCCCTTGAGCAAGGCCCTTAACCCTGTATTGCTCCAGGGGAAGATTGTCTCCTGCTTAGTCTAATCAACTGTAAGTCGCTTTGGATAAAAAGTGTAATGACATATAATGAAGCTCCCTTGCACCTGATTTACTGCAAAAAGTAAATAGTTCCCTTCAATCAGGCATTTTTTCGAAAACCCTAAAAACTGCTGTGGTCGTACCGCTACTAAAAAAAGAGCAGGAAATGAACAACTACAGGTGCATTCATAACCTGCCATTTAGAGGTAAAATAATTGATAAAACGGTCTATAAACAACTCAATGAATTCTTGACATCATGTTGCCTTTTTGATCACTTTCAATCTGGATTTCAGCCTAAAATCCAGCACAGAGACAGCTCTTATTAAGGTTTAAAACAACATTTACCTAAACACTGATGTGGGTACAATCTCAGTCCTAGTACTGGACCTCAGTGCAGCATTTACATTACATTACATTATTGGCATTTGGCTGACGCTCTTATCCAGAGCGACATACAGTTGATTAGACTAAGCAGGAGACAATTCTCCCCTGGTGCAATACAGGGTTAAGGGCCTTGCTCAAGGGCCCAATGTCATGGTGGGAGGTAATTCTCACTGGTGCCACGAGAGGGCCGAGGATCATTGTTTCCACCTGTTCCTCGTTTACTCCAGGGGAATTACCTCCCTGAAGAGTATTTAAGACCAGCATGGACTAGTTTTCAATGCTTTTGTGTTCAACCGTTCGCCCTTGGCACAAAGCCGGTAAAGCACCCGGTAGACTCTAAACCTATACGAGTCAGGTTCGGTGCTGGTGGGTACTTCTCTAATTGCTAAGAAAGAGAAATATCTAAAAGGTAAGGAAGGCATGCAGCTGGGAGTGTTGTGTGTGCTGGCGCCTTCCTCAAGGGTTTTGTTTTTTCTTTTGGACTCGTGTGAGTCAACGGTAGAGGGACGTTGTCCCCGGTGTTGTATTTTGGTTTGCATTTTTGTCCCGAGCTGCGTCTTGTGGTTTTTATTTTCGTGCCTAGCTTTTCACGCTAGGTTGTATTTTATTTTGGTTTTCATTCAGTGCCCAGCTATTTGGCATGGTACAAAAGTTATTGGTTCGCCCTGTGTATTAAGGGTTGTTTTACGTTCTCTAGCCGTTTTTGAGCTACTTTTGCTGTTTGCGATTTAGAAGATTGGTTTGTTTAATTTCTATTCCTCCCATTGTTCCAGGAGAAGTCCGGTCCCTAGCTGTGTATCCCTATTTCTGTTCTCCCTGGGATTTAGTGACGAACACGTTCGCCTGTTGGTTTAGAAGGGTTCTACCCTTGGTCGCCCCTTAGCTCCCCACGCTACACCCAATGGCTGTGCGGATCTTATTGTGGCTACACCAGGATTAGAACCACCGACCTTGCGTGCACCAGTCAGTTACCTTAACCACTATACTACCCGCTGCCCCATTTGACGTCATTTCACAGTTTTAAAATGGTTCAGGTCCTACCTACAGATTAGGGACTCATTTTTCATTTTGGGGCCACTTTTATTTAACTTATACATGCTCCCACTAGGTAAAATTCTTCAGAATAACAACATTGCCTATCATACTTATGCCGACGACACACAAATTTACATAGCCCTTGCCCAAGATGACTTTGCACCAGTAGACTCCCTACTGAAATGCATTAAACAAATCAATAACTGGATGTGTCATAATTAAATAAAGACAAAACTGAGACTGTTGTTTTTGGAGCCAAGGTAAAGAGGCTAGGGGTTAGTGCCTACCTACAATCTCATTCCTTAAAATGTAAAGACCAGGGGCCTCATTTATAAACGTTGCGTAGGCACAAAAGAATGCGTACGCCACTTTCTAAGAAAACTTTGGCATTTATAAAAAAACGAACTTGACGGGAAAATGTGCGGTCCTCCGCGGAAACTCTGACCCATGCGTACGCACATTAACTGGAGAAATGAGAAAGTGCAACTCCGATGGCAATGGGATGAAACGTGAGAAATGGTGTGAAATTGATACTGTTGTGTCCTGTGCCTTTAATGCTCGTGACGTGAGACCAGGAAAACGGGAAGTGAAACAGGATGTAAAAAGGTATAAAGATTTGCTGGGAGTTGTGGCTGGGTATGGCTGCTGTAAGGACGTGCTTCGTCCCTGTTATACTTATTAAAGTGTTGTATTGTTGAATCTCGCTATACGGATTCTCTCCCTTCCTAAGTGCAACACAACATTTGGCGACGAGAGAAGTCGAAAATGATACACAACAGATACCACTGTGTAAAATAAATCTAAATATTACCTCTCACGTATCATATATGAAGAGTTAATTTGCAAAAACGGATAAAAGCCTCTCTTACAACGAATAACGTAGGGTGGCCTGTAGCGTAGTGGTTAAGGTAAATGACTGGGACACGCAAGGTTGGTGGTTCTAATCCCGGTGTAGCCACAATTAGATCTGCACAGCTGTTGGGCCCTTGAGCAAGGCCCTTAACCCTGCATTGTTCCAGGGGAGGGTTGTCTCCTGCTTAGTCTAATCAACTGTACGTCGCTCTGGATAAGAGCGTCTGCCAAATGCCATTATTGTAAATGTAATGTAAACAAACAGCTGTTTGATTGATGCTCCCTGGAGTGCCCAAAAAATATGATTTAGGATGATAAATATAAACGGAGATGTTGTTGTAAAATAATCCCTCAAATATGTAGACGAATTGTTAAACAATACTTCATGTTATTAAATGTATTCTCATAAATAATATGGTGAACAGTTGGACAAATTACACTGCACTGATGCCGTTTACAATGCGTCAGTCGGGCAGATACGAGTGCATAGTTTCATATATGTTATCATATTTATATATTATGTTTTATAATGCGTTTATTGTTATGGATTTTTGTTTGTTTTATCTCTTAATTTTGTAACTGTTTTCAATGGTGTTCAACCGTTCGCCCTTGGCACAAAGCCGGTAAAGCACCCGGTAGACTCTAAACCTATACGAGTCAGGTTCGGTGCTGGTGGGTACTTCTCTAATTGCTAAGAAAGAGAAATATCTAAAAGGTAAGGAAGGCATGCAGCTGGGAGTGTTGTGTGTGCTGGCGCCTTCCTCAAGGGTTTTGTTTTTTCTTTTGGACTCGTGTGAGTCAACGGTAGAGGGACGTTGTCCCCGGTGTTGTATTTTGGTTTGCATTTTTGTCCCGAGCTGCGTCTTGAGGTTTTTATTTTCGTGCCTAGCTTTTCACGCTAGGTTGTATTTTATTTTGGTTTTCATTCAGTGCCCAGCTATTTGGCACGGTACCAAAGTTATTGGTTCGCCCTGTGTATTAAGGGTTGTTTTACGTTCTCTAGCCGTTTTTGAGCTACTTTTGCTGTTTGCGATTTAGAAGATTGGTTTGTTTAATTTCTATTCCTCCCATTGTTCCAGGAGAAGTCCGGTCCCTAGCTGTGTATCCCTATTTCTGTTCTCCCTGGGATTTAGTGACGAACACGTTCGCCTGTTGGTTTAGAAGGGTTCTACCCTTGGTCGCCCCTTAGCTCCCCACGCTACACCCAATGGCTGTGCGGATCTTATTGTGGCTACACCAGGATTAGAACCACCGACCTTGCGTGCACCAGTCAGTTACCTTAACCACTATACTACCCGCTGCCCCATTTGACGTCATTTCACAGTTTTAAAATGGTTCAGGTCCTACCTACAGATTAGGGACTCATTTTTCATTTTGGGGCCACTTTTATTTAACTTATACATGCTCCCACTAGGTAAAATTCTTCAGAATAACAACATTGCCTATCATACTTATGCCGACGACACACAAATTTACATAGCCCTTGCCCAAGATGACTTTGCACCAGTAGACTCCCTACTGAAATGCATTAAACAAATCAATAACTGGATGTGTCATAATTAAATAAAGACAAAACTGTTGTTTTTGGAGCCAAGGTAAAGAGGCTAGGGGTTAGTGCCTACCTACAATCTCATTCCTTAAAATGTAAAGACCAGGGGCCTCATTTATAAACGTTGCGTAGGCACAAAAGAATGCGTACGCCACTTTCTAAGAAAACTTTGGCATTTATAAAAAACGAACTTGACGGGAAAATGTGCGGTCCTCCGCGGAAACTCTGACCCATGCGTACGCACATTAACTGGAGAAATGAGAAAGTGCAACTCCGATGGCAATGGGATGAAACGTGAGAAATGGTGTGAAATTGATACTGTTGTGTCCTGTGCCTTTAATGCTCGTGACGTGAGACCAGGAAAACGGGAAGTGAAACAGGATGTAAAAAGGTATAAAGATTTGCTGGGAGTTGTGGCTGGGTATGGCTGCTGTAAGGACGTGCTTCGTCCCTGTTATACTTATTAAAGTGTTGTATTGTTGAATCTCGCTATACGGATTCTCTCCCTTCCTAAGTGCAACACAACATTTGGCGACGAGAGAAGTCGAAAATGATACACAACAGATACCACTGTGTAAAATAAATCTAAATATTACCTCTCACGTATCATATATGAAGAGTTAATTTGCAAAAACGGATAAAAGCCTCTCTTACAACGAATAACGTAGGGTGGCCTGTAGCGTAGTGGTTAAGGTAAATGACTGGGACACGCAAGGTTGGTGGTTCTAATCCCGGTGTAGCCACAATTAGATCTGCACAGCTGTTGGGCCCTTGAGCAAGGCCCTTAACCCTGCATTGTTCCAGGGGAGGGTTGTCTCCTGCTTAGTCTAATCAACTGTACGTCGCTCTGGATAAGAGCGTCTGCCAAATGCCATTATTGTAAATGTAATGTAAACAAACAGCTGTTTGATTGATGCTCCCTGGAGTGCCCAAAAAATATGATTTAGGATGATAAATATAAACGGAGATGTTGTTGTAAAATAATCCCTCAAATATGTAGACGAATTGTTAAACAATACTTCATGTTATTAAATGTATTCTCATAAATAATATGGTGAACAGTTGGACAAATTACACTGCACTGATGCCGTTTACAATGCGTCAGTCGGGCAGATACGAGTGCATAGTTTCACATATGTTATCATATTTATATATTATGTTTTATAATGCGTTTATTGTTATGGATTTTTGTTTGTTTTATCTCTTAATTTTGTAACTGTTTTCAATGGTGCTAGACAAATAACGTGTATTATTATCATTATTATTATTATTATCATCGTCATCATCACATTTGTTGTGCAGAACTGTTCACCATTTACAATCAATCAGGATTATTCCCACACCTGTAGCTTTTCAGAGGCAATCAAATGGCTGAAATCCCTTTTCTTGGCCTTCTTTTCAGCGTTTGCCATTGCCGTCTTCGTGAAATGCATATTCATTAGGGGTGTTTCACTGCCGATTTATGGGCGGGACATGAAGCTAGCAAAGGTGAGCCACATTTAGAGATGATCTTAAATTGGCCCCATCCATAGCAGTTTTTAAGAGTCGGCTCAAGACCTTTCTGTTCTGCTTGGCTTGCACTTTGAGCACTGCACTGCACTTTGATCTGTGCTTATCTTTTTCTTTTTTATTTTATAGTTTTTAGTTCTTAAATGGTACTTTTCTTAGTGTTCCACTAGCATGGAATTTCAGGCAGTGTTGTTGTTTTAAGTACTTTTCTTAAATTGCACTTTTACTTTTTAAAGTGCTGCACTGCATTCTTATCTTTTTAACAGTCTTTCAGTTTTCTTAAATTGCACTTTTACTGTTCTTTCTTTTATACATGTATATTGCCAATTCAATCTTTTTATTATTATGTAAAGCACTGTGAATTGCATTCAGTTGTATGAATATGTGCTATACAAATAAACTTGACTTGTCAGAGTTTTCTGTTGTTGTTATTTCCCACTTTGCATTGCCGCTGATGTGCCAAATGAAAAGGTAGATGTGATCCTTGGGTGGATTGTCATCCTGAATTGGCTCTACCTGTCAATGCAAAGGGTAGCTTTAGACCAGGGGTACAAAGCTAACAGGAAGCCCAGAAATCTCATACTCATGTCCTGGATGGCCCTAGTGCCCATGGGTTTTTCAGTCATTGAAAGCGAGGTGGGTGGAATTTCTAGCCTATCAATAAATTGATCACCAGTGATGAACATCACCTGACCTAGCCTGACAATATTAACACAACGTGTGTTGGATACAAATCTGCAACACAATAACAGCTCTGCACAAGTAAGAGTTTAACAGCTTCATACAATATGCCTATCGGTTGCAGCGCTTCCAAAGCGGAGAACAATTCCTTATACTTCATTACAGTTTATATACACATTCTGTTGCTGGGGAGAGTGGGGCAGTCCCTGTTCTGGGGTTAATCCAGTGTGGCCCCCTCCTTCGTGGTTAGGTGGGCACCGGTTTTTCTGCAAGCTCGTGATGATATTTGAAACAAATGTTTCTGATTCTCTTATCTTCCTGGTATTCATGCCCTATGACACATATTTGCTCACGTTGCTACAGTTCAGTGGAAATATCCACTGATGGACAGCTTCTCTCTGCACGAAGTTACAGGTGACAGGTGCCTCACCAAGCAAACAGGAAGGTGTTTGTGGTTTTATATTAGATTAAAAGAGCTTGCTGCCGTGGTGTTTTTTCCCACATGAAGTTGTTTTTCGACAAATTAGAGATTGGACTTAGAATTCTGTTGTTTCCTAGACATGACATTTGGGGGCTCGTCCGGGATACGAAAGAGCAATTGCTGAAGCTCCCGGCACCTGGAGACAAGGGCAGAGGGTGCTCACCCCTTAAAAGCTGCGCAGCCTATCAAAAAGTGAGAGTATTTAACTACTCATGTTTTGGATTAGGGTGCTGTTTCCTCTGACCTCCTCTCCCTGACACCGGAGGCGACATCCTCTCGTATAACTAACCCGGCAACTAACACTGTGGCTGCTGATACTTTAAGTTGTTGGTATTGAAGAGTGCCTGTGGTATAACGCCACAACTTTTAGAAGTGTTGTAAGATGGAGCGGATATTATACTGAGGCTGCAGATGCTTTAAGTTGTTGATGTTATAGAGGTGCCAGAGCCTTGGAAGGAAAGAAACCCAAGAAGGGCCATCTGCAAGAGTTCTGGTAGAAGCGTGTTGGGTAAAAAACACAATCCTCTGGGGGTGAATGAAGAGAAAAATTGTTGGTTTATTATTGCTGCTTTAAATTGTTGATGTTGTAGAGGTGCCAGAAACTTGGAAGGAGAGAGACCCAAGAAGGGCTGCCTGCAAAAGCTCTGGTAGAAACCGTGTTGGGTAAAAACGCTGTCCTCTAAAGTGTGAATTATGCTTAGACGCTTGTGCTTGTGTGGATTTAACCTTGTATTGAGGCAACGGGGGTAAAAATCATAAAATCGGTATTTATGTATGTGTACAACTATAAAAAATAAGGGTGGAAAACAACAAACTAAATTAAGTTAAGAAACGCAAAGGGTGAATAAAGTATTAAAGGGGAGAAAAAATTGAATAAATAGGAAAGATAAAAGCAAAACATATAATACTATAGAGAATAATAAGAAAATTTAAGGTAAAAAAGATATAATAATATAGATAATAATAAAATAAAAATAAATAAAATAATGATAAAAATTACTGGTAAAAGATATAATAAAATATAGAATAATAGGAAAATCAAAAGTGAAATATAATAATATAGATAATAATAAAATAAAAATAAATAAAATAATGATAAAAATTACTGGTAAAAGATATAATAAAATATAGAATAATAGGAAAATCAAAAGTTAAATATAATAATATAGATAATAAAATAAAAAGGAGGAGATGGAACGGAGAATAACTGGGCTAAGGAAAGAATACGAAGAGGTGGAGGGGTTGGAAAGGTTGATAAAGGAAAAGTATGAACAATATGATAACTACCATAGTAAGTTAGTAAAAAAAGGTGAATGAAATAAAAGATGCTGAGGGAAAAAAGAGAGCGTATAAAGTGCACCAACAGCTCAAACAGGTGGGCTCAATAAGGGAAGGGGAAACATGTAAAAAACGCAAAACTATGGGGCAGGAAATCCCAAGATGGGAAAAACTCCCATACAAAACGAAGGAACCGTTGGAAAGGGCAGAGCCAAAAAATACCAAGAAAAAAGAGAATCGGGATAAGTATACATTAAACACAGTAAAAAGCACTGTAGATAAAAAACAAGCCCTTCAAACAGCAGGATGCCGATTCTTTTTTGTGTTTTTTTTTCGCTGCCTTTTCGGGGTTCCTAATTTTTTTGGCCGTTGGCTATTTTTTTTTAAGGAACCAGTTTTTTGTTCTGGACAATTGAACTCTGCCTTGAAGGCCCTTATTGAGAATAAATTGATTTTTGTTCACCCATTCTGTGATCTCTCTCTCTCTCTCTCAACCAGCGGGGCACCACATAGCATATGAAGTGAAATTATAATTTGGAAGATTGCCACAATGATGAATCATTGGGGCAGGACAGAGAGCAACTGGTATTATGGAGGGGTTATGTTGAAAAAAGTGTATAAAATGTTTGTGAAACCAACAATCAAGGTTCAATTCTGCAGAATTGATCCGGCTTTGTGCACTTGTGCTAATAAAGTCTGATTTTCCTGAAGAGCTTGCTGCCGTGGTGTCTTTTCCCTCGTGAAGTTGTTTCTCGACAAATTATAGATTGGACTAATTTCATTTTCGATTGATTTCGTTTCCTAGACACGACAACATATATATATATATTTTTTTTACAGTATTCTGATTTTGTTCAATGATTCCACTCTCCTCTACCGTTTCCACTATTCCCTTTATTTAGAACCACAAGAATAACCATTTTGAAACATCAATTATAGTTATAGTAAAGTATTGTAAAAACAACTAAACAATGACTATATAGGTATCTTTTGTCTAAACAAATGTGGAATATGGAATTACAGAAAATAAGCAACATATACACTCACGTGGTATATGTTATATGCATTCCACAGTAATGTCAACCTGAGCATGAAAAGATAAAATTACTTCCCAATTAAACTTTTTTCACATTTTTCACATTTTTAAAAAAATCTAAAGAATTCAATATCAGTTTACAAATGACTCATATTACACCACGGTTGGTCTAAATTATTTCTTTTTTTTGGAACAGAGAAAGACATGTCACCATTGATGTTACAGGTCTAGTGGGCAGGCAGCTTTACAGCATATCAGTGACCACAGGTCCATTAACCACCAGGGAGGATTAATCAAATAATGGCTGGTTGAAGTGACTTAATGTGTGACCTTGAACGTGATCAGACGGTCATTCGCATCCTTTTCGCACATGTCCAGACGTGCGTCCTTGTCTCGCGCTGTGCTTATGTACCAACCTTTGAACTTGACTGACTCGAAAGTGGTGGTGTCTTGACCACAACGATACCTCAAGAAGAGGAATCGCTCTTCCAACATTTCCTTGTTGGACACTTCCTGAGGGAGGGAAAGGAATGGTTGGGGGTGAACAGAAAGGGACATATTTAAGGAATATATACACTCAGCAAGGTATTTATTATACTTTTTTTAAAAACTTCTTGGTTTTCTGCCGCTGTATCCTATCCACTTAGAGGTTTAACGCATTGTGTGTTCAGAGATGCTCTTCTGCATACCACTGTTGTGGTTATCTGCGTTACTGTCACCTTCCTGACAGCTTTGATGAGTCTGGCCCTTCTCCTCTGACCTCTCATAAACAAGCCATTTTTGCCCGCAGAACTGCTGCTCACTGGATGTTTTTTGTTTTTCGCACCATTCTCTGCAAAATCCGAGGAGATCAGCAGTTTCTGGGATACTCAAACCACCCTGTCTGGCACCAACATGTTTGCTAAAAATCAAATTGACAAAACTTCTGTCTGTCCACGAACTGACAACAGTTGGCTACAGCTGTAGTTTTAGAGATACACTCACTGAACACTTTATTAGGAACACCTGTACACTTATTTATTAATGTGATTTCGACCGTGGCATGATTGTTGGTGCTCGACGGGCTGGTCTGAGTATTTCTGTAACAGCTGATCAATGGAGAAGGCCCAGACTGGTCGTAGCTTACAGGAAAGTGACAGTAACTTTCCTAATGAGATATAACACAGCAGTTGACAGTATGTGCATATATTCAAAGAGAGTAACCTGAGCATTGAAAAAGATTTGCCTTTACCTGTAGCATCAGAATGGGTATTTCTTGCTCGTTTGACTTTTCAGCACAGAAAATGTATTTGGTTTCGGGAATGCCCAGGGCGACAAGTTCGCCTCGGCCTTCAAAACATGTGACCCTGTATGTTGATAGACTCAGATTTACTGCAGAGAGAGAGAGAGAGAGAGAGAGAGAGAGAGAGAGAGAGAGAGAGAGAGAGAGAGAGAGAGAGAGAGAGAGAGAGAGAGAGAGAGAGAGAGAGAGAGAGAGAGAGAGAGAGAGAGAGAGAGAGAGATTATACAAAGCCACACAGGCTAGTTGGGTAGCTAACTAGAAAGATGATTAATTTGGAAATGTTCATTTCATTGTAAACTGCCATATAATCATCAGACCAGCCTATATTCCTAGCTAATGTTAAACACACTCTGAGTCTGAGACACTGAGACAAGCTAGAAATTGTCAATCTTCCCACTGATGGTCTCTAGCTAATGTTGATCAGTGGCGTAATGAGACTGGTATGTAACCAGTGAAAAAGGAATACTAGGCGATTTGAATGAATTAGTCAATATCCACCATTGTATGTTCACAGAACTAGCTAACTACCAGGAAAAAAACATACATATGGGAATGTATTTTGCCTCTCGAAGCATTTTGTGACTCATATTTTGAAATCTGTAAAACAGGACTTGCAGTTTAATGATCATAATATGTGTACTAAATTAACATACACCAAGCTTACCAACTCTCTCTTCCAGATTTCTGTCCTTCATGGTAATGGCTTGGAGGGTGGCTGAATGCAGTTCAGGAGGGTTACATTTGAACACCAGTTTCCTCAGCTGTGAATTACACACCGAGTGCTGCATGTCCACGGTCCTTGAGCTCTGTCGAAAGAACCTGGGCTTCTGCTCATCCCGCTTCAAAGGATCTGTGGAGGTGAGGGTCAAGGGAGGGTCAGCTACCCATTTCACAAGCATTCCACCCAGCTATATGGTCAGAAACCAATTCCCCCATGGCACATTATAGTCAATCACCTACCACCTCAAATGCTACAAAAACTTTTACATTACATTATTGGCATTTGGCCATCCTAAATCATATTTTTTGGGCACTCCAGGGAGCATCAATCAAACAGCTGTTTGTTTACATTACATTTACATTAATGGCATTTGGCAGACGCTCTTACCCAGAAGACGTACAGTTGATTAGACTAAGCAGGAGACAATCCTCCCCTGGAGCAATGCAGGGTTAAGGGCCTTAGAGCCACCGACCTTGAGTGTTCCAGTCATGTGCCTTAACCACTACGCTACAGGCCGCCCCTTAACCTATAAGCAAAGGATGGGCATCCTCCCTGTAGCTGGGTTTCCCCCCGAGATCATGGAATCTTTTACTTGCCACGTTTTGAGGGTTTTTCCTCACCATTATGGATGTTTTTTTTGCTTGTGTGCTATCTGGGGCCTTGGGTTGGGATTTCCCATTTTTTCTTCCCTTCTAAAGCATCTTTGTGACGGTCTGCTGTGCAAAGAACTAAACAAATACAATTAAATTCAATTGTATCTAATCTAATTTAATTTTACCTTTATCTTAGTGTTTTGCTGCAGCTGCACCTGAAGGGATATTAATCACAAAAAAACAGGGCGGCCTGTAGCATAGTGGTTACGGTACATGACTGGTACCAGCAAGGTAGGTGGTTCGATCCCTGGTGTAGCCACAATAAGGTCTGTACGCAATAACCACTATGACGTTCATTAACAACCTCTCAAAGAGTTCTTAATCTTTGAGTAGTGCACTGTAATGTGTATTGGTAATTTTGCATATTAAAGTTAGAGGCAATATACTTATTTTGTTACAAAATAATTGGTGTCAATTTATTTATTTATCTTAAAACATTCATGATCTAAACATGAAATGTTGTTACAGGTAATCTGTTTCCATAAAACTATGTTTTAGGAGAAATGTTACAGTTACTCATCATTTTGATTAGTTGGATACATTGGTATTTAGATGCACTGAAATAAATGAAAAGAAAAATGAAAAGTATTTTCAAAGGTAATGTGTGTATTTCATTTTGAAATGCTAATACTTTGAAAGTTAAGTTGAGTCATTGTGAACAAATGATTTGATTCAGTGATCAAAATGATGTTTGGTTTTTGTATATTGTATCCAAGCAATTGAAAAACTTTGAGTTTTGAGTTTTGAAATTGGTTTTGAACCTGGTGAGATACAAAATGAGGTTCAAAATGTGCTATTTTGAATGGAAGTGCCAAGCAACGCAAACAGTGCTCATTATAATTGGGCATTTCGCTGATAGGCAACTGGAGAGGTGGATCCTGACGGCAGAAGTGGATAAATAAACCTTTCCAAAGATTTCAGATTTATCTTGATTTGCAAACTCAATTCCCTGGGTTTCGGTGTTCATATTAGTCAAGTCAATAGTATGGTGAAATAAAATACCGTAAATGTAATTAAGGCATGCAGACAGATATGACTGACAGAGATGGCTGCTGTGGCAGTTGCACTTACTCTCGAATACTTTCAGATGTTCGCACAGCAGCTTTTCGTCAGTAATGCGCGTCTCCATCCTTTTCACGGCGATAACGAGACTGACGATTCGGCGCATACTCGGCGGCGGATGCGACTCCACCACTTCACGTTTCATACTGTAGAAACCAAGCAAATGATATATCAACTTACGAACATGTCCAGGTATCCAAATAAAAATGGAAACTTCATATATCTAAACAAGTACTTATAAAATAACTAGGATTTATGTACGCCTACAGCTGAAGAACACCGACAACACCGATGACAACGAGAAGTTCATCGATTAAAATCTTACCTGTCTAATACCAGTGCCAAATCTGCATCGGACATCATCTTTGGAACTAAAATAAGAAGAGAAGAGACCGTGTTAATTGTATCATTAATTATTAACCATCTATGCAATTGCGCGTATGCTACAAATAAAAAGTGCTTGGTTATACCTGACAGTTTTGTAGCCTATGTATCGAGGATAGGAATCTGTAGTTCTTGTTGACTGGTTGTCAGATGTACTGTTTTTGGTGACGCTATATTTATACACGAGCGGGTGGGAGTGGCTAAGAGTGTGCTATGGATATTTATTGGTGCGTCTCCATTCAGTGTACTTCATTACGCGCTTATGTCTTCATGGCGAATGAGCGCGCCCGCCTTCCGTGTGTGCAAACCTACATTCCAAATTGTTCACTCTGAACAATCACCTTTCACAGGCAGGTCTTTCTTCCAAATGGACGTCTGAATAAAGACATCAATCCGCGTGTGCATGTCCCGCAAGCAAGTCTTTCCTGCGAATGCTCATCTTCCGCTCAGACTGAGGTGAAACAATAGGTTCCTAATTGGTGAAATAGTGGACACCTGGAAGATGATTAAAAAACTAAAAAACAATGTTTGATGTGTGATGCTGCACAGAATAATGGATCCACCTCCATGCTTCACAGTTGGCAAGGTGTTCTTTTCTACAAAGGCTTCACAAGCTTCAGGCTTCAAAATGTTTTCTTTCATACTTCAGATGCTTAATTTTACGTTGAGGTATTTTGTAACTCTGCCATGTAGGTCTTTGTTGTTTAAAGGATGTTGTATTGTTATCTTGTGTACAGCTAGGCCAGTGATGTGTGTGTTCTGAGCATTTCTCACCAGGTCTCGGGTCATTCTATTTGAAATTTTCCAGACCTGCCCTTGACTTCAACTGTTCCATTTATCTTTCATTTTCTAATAATGTTTCTGATAGTGGAAATAGTTGTAGATTTGTAAAGTAGTTGTAAAATGTAGATTTATTTGGTTTTTGTCGCCTTCTCCTTCTGAGCTATGTTAATTCTGAAATCCTTGGACAACTGAGGAACCCATGGTTGTTAACCCCAGACAGAACAGCCACTGCAGTCGGACTTTAGAAGCCATGGAGTTACTACAGAATAAAACGTTCACCTGGGTCTGGGCCTTTGTAATCATCTTTTTAAAAGTGGTTCCTAAACTTTTGCACAGATCCGCTTTTCTTTCTTTTTTTTAAAGAAAAACTAAGAAAAAAAAGAAAAGAAAAAGCAATCTTGCTTTACAATGTATTTAATATATATTAAATAAAGCAAAGTGTAGTTGAAAGTATTGCAGCCCAAGCCCTGAGCAGTGAGGTATTGTTAGATACTGAGGGCGAGATGGACACGTCATCTGTAATTACTGGGTCACTTTTGTAGGCTGCAGGTGTGGTAGGCTGCAGGTGTCAGGTGTTAGGTGCATATGTGGGGTGACATGGCTCAGGCAGTAAGAGCAGTCGTCTGGCAGTTGGAGGGTTGCTGGTTCGATCCCCCGCCTGGGGGACCCTAACCCCCAAATGCTCCTGACGAGCTGGTCGGCGCCTTGCATGGCAGCCAATCGCTGTTGGTGTGTGAGTGTGTGTATGAATGGGTGAATGAGAAGCATCAATTGTACAGCGCCTTGGATAAAGGTGCTATATAAATGCTATAAATTATATAAATGCTTCTGGTGACAAAAGCAAATTTCCCCATTCAAGTCTATGCAAAGCTATGACTTTACTATTTACTAATTATACTATTTTGGACAGTACTTTTAAATTAAACTTCACACTGAACTAATGAGGCAGAGTCGCACAAAATATTAATTTAATTCCTTCATATGGTATGACACATTCCATTGTGATGTATTGTGCTCAAGAAATGTAAGAAAGAAAAATGTGACAATATGCCCCACTCTCTCCTGCTCTGGGTAAGTGGAAACATACTGTAAATTAGAATTTTTTGTTTTTGGTGAACTGCCCCTTAATGCTGTTTGTCTTAATGAAATGTTGTATTATCTTGACCAAAAGGTAGAAGCATATCCAAATATAGATTCTGTCATCCAGACCGGGGGCAGCCTGTAGCGTAATGGTTAAGGTACATGACTGGGACATAACTGGGACATGACTGCGACCCGCAAGGTCAGTGGTTCGATCCCCGGTGTAGCCACAATAAGATCCGCACAGCCGTTGGGTCCTTGAGCAAGGCCCTTAACCTTGCATTGCTCCAGGGGAGGATTGTCTCCTGCTTAGTTTAATCAACTGTACATTGCTCTGGATAAGAGCATCTGCCAAATGTCTGGATCTGAATATTATTTAAAAAAACGGGACAAAACCTACAAAATCTATTTGATCTGGGATAGCAAAAAATGATTAAAGTTTTTAAATAATAGGCCCAGGCCCTTTGTCACAGTGCTGTCCACTGTAGCATTGAGTAAAGCATGTGAAAATGGGCCTGTCGGACTTGTCGATTCAGTCTGTTGGAAATGAAGGGATTTGGCATCAGGCTTACTCTGTTTTGTGTCAATTTCTGTGACAGGTGACAGGTGCCTCACCAAGCAAACAGGAAGGTGTTTGTGGTTTTATATTACATTACCAGGGAATGGGGTGAACACTTGTAAAAAAACATACATGAAAAACATATGGAGTACACAGAAAATATCAAATACGTACGTGGTCTTGAATATTTTTATATTAATTTTACAGACGAGGGTCCTGTGTTGAGCTGTTTGGCAGAGATCCTGGTTCTGAGAGGAAACATCTTGCAGGACTTCCTCAAGTCCTCAGCACATTTTTCCGTAGCTTAGCTCGACACAGAGGATAAGAACCATTGAAATGGGCTTGTCTGGAAAAAGAAAATCTTATGCATTTTTTGTTTTTGCAGATCTCCGGGTAGGATGTGTTTAATCAAATATGAGGATAAAAAATGTGTGGTGGGTAGAGAGCTGATGGAAAGTGACATCATCAGTTCCCTGCATGTCAGCCCTGTTCTGGTTTGTGGTGTTTAATCTGAGCAAATCTATTATCAAGTGTTATGTATAATGTTGGAAAGGCTTTACTAACACCTTCTTTGTTCATGTGATATATCACAGAGACACAGAACAGCAGAAATAAAATCAGCACCCACAGTGAGCAGGCCTGTGAAAGAGAGTGGTGAGTCAGTGTCAGTTAGGGTGACATTGGCTCAGGTGGCAAGAGCAGTCGGGTTGCCAATTCAATTCCGCCCTGGGTGTGTCGAAGTGTCCCAGGGCAAGACACCTAACCCCTAATTGCTCCTGATGAGCTAGTTGGTGCCTTGCATGGCAGCCAATCACTGTTGGTGTGTGAGTGTGTGCATCAATTGTACAGCGCTTTGGATAAAGGTGCTATGTAAATGTCAACCATTAAGTAGAAAAGAGCAAATTTCCAAACATTCATGAACTCTTCATCTTGAAACTACCTTACATTTGCTAGCAGCCTCATACTGACAAGCACCTGCAGCCGACACCTGATGCCCCCCTCCCCCAGACACTCCTCTGTGCCTCCCTCAAATGAGACAACACTGATTGTGGGAATATATACTGTAATTCCACACAACAACCAAAAAGACATTTATTTGACTTTAAAGACTGTATCACACTTCACTTTATGAGCCTGACTAGTACGGCTGCAACGTAAAATTGATGTGACGTGTCTTTTCAGCACTGCGCCTATAATTACATTGGTTTTCTTAATCTAGGCCATTTCCTGTTTGCATGTATTCAATGGCAATATTATGTTTGCTTTGAAGGCCAGGGGAAAGACACTGTGCCTTTTGCGCAAAGCATGCTGGAATAGGCTGCTGCAACCCTTACCAGGAATTTCATGGGTTGGATAAAGGATGAACGATTTCTGGTGACAGTGATACCTGAAGCCACGTTGGAAATTTGCTTTTACACACGTGGACAAAATTGTTGGTACCCCTCTGTTAATGAAAAGAAAAACCCACAATGGTCACTGAAATAACTTGAAACTGACAAAAGTAATAATAAATAAAAATTTACTGAAAATTAACCAATGAAAATCAGACATTACTTTTGAATTGTGGTTCAACAGAATCATTTTAAAAAACAAACTAATGAAACAGGCCTGGACAAAAATGATGGTACCCCTAGAAAAGATTGAAAATAATTTGACCATAGGGACATGTTAAACTAAGGTGTGTCCTCTAATTAGCATCACAGGTGTCTTCAAACTTGTAATCAGTCAGTCTGCCTATTTAAAGGGTGACAAGTAGTCACTGTGCTGTTTGGTGACATGGTGTGTACCACACTGAACACAGAAAGCGAAGGAGAGAGTTGTCTGAGGAGATTAGAAAGAAAATTATAGACAAGCATGTTAAAGGTAAAGGCTATAAGACCATCTCCAAGCAGCTTGATGTTCCTGTGACTACAGTTGCACATATTATTCAGGAGTTTAAGGTCCACGGGACTGTAGCCAACCTCCCTGGACGTGGCCGCAAGAGGAAAATTGATGACAAATTGAAGAGACGGATAATATGAATGGTAACCTAAGAGCCCAGAACAACCTCCAAAGAAATTAAAGGTGAACTCCAAGGTCAAGGTACATCAGTGTCAGATCGCACCATCTGTCATTGTTTGAGCCAAAGTGGACTTCATGGGAGACGACCAAGGAGGACACCACTATTGAAAGCAAATCATAAAAAAGCGAGACTGGAATTTGGCAAAATGCATATTGACAAGCCACAAAGCTTCTGGGAGAATGTCCTTTGGACAGATGAGACAAAACTGGAGCTTTTTGGCAAGGCACATCAACTCTATGTTCACAGACGCAAAAATGAAGCATACCAAGAAAAGAACACTGTGAAACATGGAGGAGGCTCGGTTATGTTCTGGGGCTGCTTTGCTGCATCTGGCACAGGGTGTCTTGAATCTGTGCAGGGTATAATGAAATCTCAAGACTATCAAGGCATTCTGGAGAGAAATGTGCTGCCTAGCGTCAGAAAGCTTGGTCTCAGTCGCAGGTCATCGGTCTTCCAACAGGATAATGACCCAAAACACCCAAAGAATGGCTAAGAACTGAAAGTCCTCGTAATATCGCAACACGCAAATGTATGAGCAAACCACTTACCTAGCCAAACTCCTGATACACAAGTAAATCACAGAAAGACAACAATTACAGGGTTTACAGGGAGGTAGGGAGGGACAGGGAGAGGTGCTGCTTGAAGAGGTGTGTCTTCAATTTGCGCTTGAAGGTAGGAAGAGATTCTACTGTTCTGACCTCAATGGGGAGTTCGTTCCACCACTGTGGAGCCAGAACAGACAGTAGTCATGAGCGTGAGGTGGAAGTTCGGAGAGGAGGAGGCACCAAACGGCCTGTGGAGGCCGAACGAAGAGGTCTAGCAGGGGTGTAGGGTCTGATGATTTTTTGGAGGTAAGCTGGGGAAGACCCCTTAACTGCTTGGAAGGCTCACGCCAATGTTTTGAATTTGATGCGAGCCATGACAGGCAGCCAGTGGAGGGAAGTAAGCAGGGGGGTGACATGTGAGCGCTTGGGAAGGTTGAAGACCAAATGAGCAGCTGCATTCTGGATAAGTTGGAGGGGTCTGATGGCAGACACTGGGAGGCCAGCCAAGAGGGAATTGCAGTAGTCCAGGTGGGACAAAACCATTGCTTGGACCAGGAGCTGGGTTGAGTAGGGGGTGAGAAAGGGGCGGATTCTCTGTATGTTGTATAGGAAGAACCTGCATGACCGGGTCACTGCCGCAATGTTCTCAGAGGGGGATAGTCTGCTGTCCATCACCACGCCGAGGTTCCTTGCACAGGGTGATGGCATCAGTGTGGTATCCCCTAGCGAAATGGAGAGATCCAGATGGAGAGAGGTAATAACAGGAATGAATATCATTTCAGTCTTACCTGGGTTGAGCTTTAGATGGTGGTTGTCCATCCTGGATGTCACTCAGGCAAGCAGAGACACGGGTAGAAACCTGTGTATTGGATGGTGGGAATGAGATGAAGAGTTGGGTATCGTCCACATAGCAGTGGTAGGATAGACCATGTGCAGTGATAACAGGGCCGAGGGAACGAGTGTAAAGAGAGAAAAGAAGCGGACCTTGGACTTAGACCTGGGGAACTGCTGTGGCAAGGGGCCAAGGTGTCAATACCGTACCAACCCAGGCAACCTGGAAGGAGTGACCAGAGAGGTAGGACTCAATCCAGTCCAGGGCTGTGCCACAGATCCCCGTTGCTGACAGGAAGGACAGGAGGATGGAGTGATCCACAGTGTCGAAGGCAGCAGAGAGATCTAGAAGAATGAGGACAGAGGAGAGGGAGGCCGCTCGTGCAGCATGGAGTGATTCACTGACGGAGAGGACGGCGGTCTCTGTCGAGTGGCCAGATCTGAAGCCAGATTGATGGGGGTCTCGCAGGTTGTTTTTAGAAAAGAAAGGAGAAAGTAGACTAGAAGCGCTCGTTCTATTGTTTTAGATATAAAAGGAAGAAGAGATACCAGGTGGTAGTTCTGGATGATGGAGGGATCCAGAGTAGCCTTTTTTTAGCAGCGGTGTGATTTGGGCCCTCTTGGAGGATGATGGAAAACAGGCAGAAGACAGGGAGGAGTTGACAAGGGAGGTGACAAATGGAAGAATGTCAGGTGTGATAGTCTGGAGAAGAGAAGAGGGGATACGGTCAAGGGCACAGGTTGTAGGGCGGTGGGAGAGCAGGAGTTAAGAAACATCAGGAAGGGATGGGCCTAGAGGGGGGGAGGGGCATAGAGAGGGGGGCGGTGGTTGCAAAGGATCTGCGGATGTCTATGACCTTCTCATCGAAAAAATCTGCAAAGTCATCAGCAGCGAAGGAGGACTGAAGTGGAGGAGGCGGTGTGCTGAGGAGAGAGGAGAAAATAGAGAACAGTTCTGAATTTGTGTTTGACAGTATTTTACCTTGGCGGCAGTGACAGCGGAAGAGAATGCCGCCAGGCGTTCACTTCTTTGATATGTGATATATATATAATATATAATATCCATCCATCCATCCATCCATCCATTATCTTAACCCGCTTATCCTGAACAGGGTTGCAGGGGGGCTGGAGCCTATCCCAGCATACATTGGGCGAAAGGCAGGAATACACCCTGGACAGGTCGCCAGGCCATCGCAGGGCACACACACCATTCACTCACACACTCATACCTACGGGCAATTTAGACTCTCCAATCAGCCTAACCTGCATGTCTTTGGACTGTGGGAAGAAACCGGAGTGCCCAGAGGAAACCCACGCGAACACGGGGAGAACATGCAAACTCCACACAGAGAGGCCCCAGCTGACCGGGATTCGAACTCAGGACCTGGAAAAAATATACAAGGTATATAATACAAACGAATAATCAATTGCATTATGAAACTGAAAAAAAAGATAGGTGGCACCAATTGTGGAATTCCCATTCCCCCATAATAATATGCCTCCAAAGTTAATGAATAGGCAATGTTAATTAAACCATTCATTCATTAATTCATTCATTATCCTTACCCGCTTATCCTGAACAGGGTCGCAGGGGGGCTGGAGCCTATCCCAGCATACATACGGGCAATTTAGACCCACGCAGAAACGGGGAGAACATGCAAACTCTGCACAGAGAGGCCCCGGCCGACAGGGATTCAAACCCAGGACCTCCTTGCTGTGAGGCGGCAGTGCTACCCACTGCACCATCCATGCCGCCTAATTAATCCATATCTATACATATACATGTGTTATGGTGTTATGGCTTGTGCAATGTTGCCGCAGGAGGGAGAGGACCTTCCGGCGTTGGCTGTGAAAACACCATGCACACTTCCTCACAGGAAGCACTCAACGACCATGTGCGAGACACTAGTGATGCAACACACTGCCGTATTCATCAGCAGCAAGGTTGCATTAGCAGTTCCAGTACAGCAAATGTCCAGTACAGTGTGCAGTTCCAGTACAGCAAATGTCTTAAAAAAAAAAAAAGTTAGACTGGTTATTGGTGTGGCGTTGCATTTGCTGCTGATAATAATAACAATAACAACAACAACAATAATAATAATAATAAAAATATGCTTCTTATCAGATTAATGGAAGTACTTGTAATAAAAATAACAGTTTTGTTATTTTTATTCTGTTATGCCACTTCATAACAGTAACAAAAACAAAGACCATTATTATCATTTTAAGAAGAAGAACATTGTTTCATTCAACTTGGTTTATTTTCAATACAATACAATACAATACAATACAATACAGCACATGGGAAGTATTATCTCCTTGAAACCTGGGGTGATTCTGACATTTTTTCACAATCCAATTTCCACCTAGTCCCATTAACTCAAAAACTATTCACTACACACACATGATTGACGACCATGTGTGAATTTGGAAAATGTAAGCATTAATAATAAAGCACACTGCTTTACACATATTGGAAAATAAAGTTTACGTCAATAAAATTCTATTTGTGCATATGTATCAGGGTGCCAATAATTCTTGAGTCCACTGTATATATACAACGATCAGCCACAACATTAAAACCACCTGCTTGGATCGAACCATCACCCCTTTCCAAATCCATTGAAAGAGCAGTCCGGCTTCAGACCTGGCCACTCAATGGGAGACCGCACTCTTCCCCATCAATGAATCCCTTCAGTCTGCACGAGCAGCCTCCCTCTCCTCTGTCCTGATCCTCCTTGACCTCTCTGCAGCCTTCAACACGGTCAACCACTCCATCCTCCTATCCTCCCTGGCATCTACAGAGATCTATGGCACAGCCTTAAGGCCCTTCCGCACCAAACAGGATTCAGATTGCGGTGCGGAAATGCGGGAAAAAAAGCGAATGCAAAAATTCCGCACACAAGGTGTCCACACCAGGTGCGGTGCGATTTTTTTGCCGTGACTGTCAGTCGTGAGTGTCATTAGTAAAGATGTCGTCAAGTGATAAAGATCTCATAGTGATTGATATGTTAGTGAATAACAAAAAAAGAAAGTATTGGGTTCACCCCTTGTTGGAGTGATGTAAGTGGAAATGTTAGATTGGCCTACTTCCATTTACTGGACTATTGGACTAGTCTTTTATGATCTGACGCTGTATTGTCTGGTTGTATTCGAGTTACTGATACTGTCTCACGCATAATGGGTATTGGGGTGGATCCAGTAATAACACCTTGTGTGCGGAATTTTCCCATTCGCTTTTCGCACCGCAATCCATTACATTACATAATCCGAATCCTGTTTGGTGTGGAAGGGCCTTTAGACTGGATTTAGTCCTATCTCTCTGACTGGTCCTCCCAGGTGACCTGGGCTGGAAGAGTGTCAACCTTTTGCCCCCTTGTTACAGGAGTAACAGGGCTCAGTCCTCGGACCCCTCCTCTTCTCATTTACACCAGATCCCTTGGCCCTGTTATGTCTGCTTATGGCATGTCATATCATGGTCATACCGTTGACACCCAACTCTTTCTCTCCTTCACCCCATCCAACACACAAGTCTCTACCCATATCTCCGCCTGCCTGAGAGACATCCAGAGCTGGATGGGCAATCACCATCTAAAGCTCAACCCAGGTAAGACAGAAATAATCTTCATCCCTGCTCTAACCTCTCCCTTCTCCGATTTTTCCATCTTACTCTGGGATACCACAGTGACCTCATCCCCCATTGCAAGAAACCTCGGAGTAGTGATGAACAACAGGCTGTCCTGAGAATCCGACCCTTTCTCACCACCTACTCCACTCAGCTCCTCGTTCAAGCAATGGTCCTGTCCCACCTGGACTATTGCAATTCTCTGCTGGCTGACCTTCCAGCATCTGCCATCAGACCTCTACAACTGATCCAGAACGCCGCCCATCTGGTATTCAACGTCCCCAGACATTCACGTCACCCCCCTGCTCAGAGACCTCCACTGGTTGCTGTTATGGCCCGCATCAAATTTAAAACTTTGGTGCTCAGATAGTCTGCTAAATGCTTTGTAATGTAATGTAATTTAAAGTAGGTGCACAGGTGTTCTTAATAAAGTGCTCAGTGTATATTTCCCAGGCAAATACATTGCTTGTTTTTCCCCTGAAAAATGCACCAGCCCACAGCTTTCACTGATTGACAGTGCTGTAATGAGTGTGAAGGTGAAAACGGAAGCCCTACTTACTCACTTACTGATATCTACATCACATCAAAGACTGTTTCCTTCCACAATTCCGACCCAAATATCACACATGCTGACGTACTCTCTCAGTATTACTGTTTTTTATTCTGTTTTTTTTCTTGATGAAACTGTGTTTGAGTGGATACAGCCAATACACTGGAAAAAAATCTCCTTTCGAATTTGAGTCAATTACTCAATACAAGCAGCATGCATGTCATGACAGTTGGGTCTGTCTATTACACTACTACATCTACAAGTAAATTATTCGCCATGCAGAAATATCACTACTACTAATAACAGTGGTTCATCAGGTTACTTTTTTTTTAACACAACTGTATAAGACCACCCAATTTTTAGATGAGCAAAAGTATTGGAACATATCACTGACAGGTGTTTCTTGTTGCCCAGATGTGTCCTGTTACAATTGTTCTGAATGTCCACTCTTGGTTTTAGCCTTAGGTTTTCCCTGTGAAGACTGTATTTGTGTTAGAAAACCAACATGAAGACCAGAGAGCTGTCTTTGAGAGTAAAGCCAGTCATTTTGAAGCCTATAAAAGAGGGGGCAAGCAGAGCCATTGCACAAGCATTGGGGATAGCTTGTACAACAACTTGGAATATCCTGAAAAAGAAAGAAACCGCTGGTAATAAATCAATAAAGCAAGCCCTAACCATGACACTTCCTCACTTTGTGAAGCACGGTGGAGGAAGTGTCATGGTTAGGGCTTGCTTTATTGATGATGTAACTCATGATGGTAGCAGCAGGATGAATTGAGAAGTCTACAAAAAACATTCTGTTAGTCAACTTACGAAACACACTGCTAATACAACATGTGAAAAAGGCGAAAAAGGTTCCAAAGTCATCAGACCTTAACCCACTTCCTGGAAAGGAGACTGAAAGGAAAACCCCCCAAAACAAACTGAAACAGGCTGAATGCAACAGTTTGGTGATGTCAATTGCAGGCTTGATGCAGTCATTACAAGCAAGGAATATGCTACCAAATATTAACTGTTATTTACTTTCATTTACTCTCTGTTCCAATATTTCTGCTCACTCTGGAGAGTGGTCTATCGGAGTCGAGGGGATATGTGCTGTCTATATCTAGCCACCACAAGCTTGTCGACTGCCTGACAGTGGGCTCTCGGTCCCTTATCAGCTGCTTTCTTTGAGGGGCACGGATGCTGTGCCCACCAAAGAGTCTCATGGTCCCCGCATTGGACCTGAAGGTGAAGCCTATAAAAGAGGGGGCCATTGAGCCACAGAGCCATTGCACAAGCATTGGGGATAGCTTGTACAACAACTTGGAATATCCTGAAAAAGAAAGAAACCGCTGGTGTACTGAGCAACAGACATTGACCAGGTCTACCAATGAAAACAATAAGCAGTTGATGACAGAAACATTGTGAGAGCTATGAAGAAAAACATCAGTGAAGTCAGTGACATCACAAACAATCTCCACAGGGCAGGGGTGAAGGCATGTCAATCAACCATTCAAAGAAGACTTAAGTGAGCAGCAATATAGAGATGCAAACCACTCATCAGTAGCAAGAATCTGAAGGCGAGATTACAATTTGCAAAGAAGTACAGAGATGAGCCACAAAAATTCTGGAACAAAGTTTTATGGACTGATTAACCTCTCCGAAAAGGCCGAGGTGTGGAGAAAGAAGCGATCTGCTCATGATCCAAAGCATACAAGCTCATTTTTGTAGACTTTTAAATTCATCCTGCTGCTACCATCATGAGTTACATCATCAATAAAGCAAGCCCTAACCATGACACTTCCTCACTTTGTGAAGCACGGTGGAGGAAGTGTCATGGTTAGGGCTTGCTTTATTGATGATGTAACTCATGATGGTAGCAGCAGGATGAATTGAGAAGTCTACAAAAAACATTCTGTTAGTCAACTTACGAAACACACTGCTAATACAAAGTCCAAAGTCATCAGACCTTAACCCACTTCCTGGAAAGGAGACTGAAGGGAAAACCCCCCAAAACAAACTGAAACAGGCTGAATGCAACAGTTTGGTGATGTCAATTGCAGGCTTGATGCAGTCATTCCAAGCAAGGAATATGCTACCAAATATTAACTGTTATTTACTCTCTGTTCCAATATTTCTGCTCACTCTGGAGAGTGGTCTATCGGAGTCGAGGGGATATGTGCTGTCTATATCTAGCCACCACAATCTTGTCGACTGCCTGACAGTGGGCTCTCAGTCCCTTATCAGCTGCTTTCTTTGAGGGGCACGGATGCTGTGCCCACCAAAGAGTCTCATGGTCCCCGCATTGGACCTGAAGGTGGTCTTGAACACCCTTACACAAGCATGTGCAACATGCACCTCCGTGCACTGAGCCACTAGAACGGTTTAAGGAACTTTAACACAAATCCTTTCACACACAATTTTTTTAAATCAAAAATTAACATCCATAATACTGGCAGGATTTAAACCTCCCCCATCCAATTGAAATTTACATCTTATTTCATGACACTGTACAAGTTTAGGAACTAAACTAAAAGTCTACTAAAGTTAGTCTATGGAGAGACACGCATTCCAAAAGGTATCAACAACGTAATTGTTTGAGCTATTGTGGGGAACATGCAGGCTGAAAACGCTGTTGCGGCTTAGTCAAGACACATTTAGGGAAGTAGAAGACAATGTCGGCAGTTTCTGTAATGTCCATGCTAATACGTTACATTGTGACTTTTGTCCTTGTTCTGGAAATGCAACCCAGTGTGGTGAAACTGGTCGAACCCATCCTCCTGTGTTGAGAATGATGTCATTCAGCACAGCTAAATCAGACACTATTCGCTGTAGAAATTAGGAAGTGCCCAGAGTGGTTCCCTTATCCTGCATTTTACCTTTGACAGAGGCAGGCAACCTTGTGATAAAGTGTGAATAATACACAAAGAGCAAGTATGCTTGAGTTTGTTTATTCCCTATGAAATACCATTGTTTAACATGAAGTAATTTGATGCAAAGATTTATACACACAGGACTTCTAACATTCTAGAAAAATCTACAACAAAAAATGTATATTCTAAAACAAAGGAAGAAATGGGTAGAAAATAATACCCAGACTTCATTTTTCCCTGGTAACAGTACTATGTTCTTACCTGAAAAACAAGTATTATCTACCATCTATTAGCATCTTCAATATATATTCTCTATAATACAGTGTGTATATTTATATATTAATATACAGTAATCTCTACCACCTCCACTTCAACCCCCCATCATTTATTCCATTAAGTAATAGTAGCACAATAAAGGATTATTTGTTTACAGTGTACATTCTTTTGTTACAATATAAATGCACTTTTACAGCAGGGCAATTTCTTTCAATGGCTGAAAAATATTTACTTGGAATTGCAATGTTAATCATTCCTGTTAGTACTTGTCATTTTTGTCAATACATCGAAATATCTTGAAAAAGGGCCCGTTTTAAGATGGTATCTGAACCAAACTATTTTAAACAGAAAACGAGTCCAAACAGGTCTCTGGCTCTCCAGTTAAAAAAACAAATGAATACAAATTTACTGAATATGTCCTTAACCTGCACATGCAGTTACACATTTTAATGGTAAAATATTTTCCTGTAGGCATCCTCTAAGACTCAATACTGACTGGAGAGAACTGTTCACAAACTCTGTTCCCTCTGTATTTACATGTGCGCACACACACGCACGCACGCACGCACGCACACACACAATGGTTTGTACACAAAAATGCAATAATGTAACCAGGAATGTTAATAACAAAATATTTTAAAAACCTATTGGGTTCACAAGAGTATAACATAAAAAAGGAGCTAGGAACTCCAACAACTTCTCACTTAATGGCAGTCTTCTTCATCCTTTTGTTATTATTATTCTGAAGTGGAGACCCACTGACCTGAACTAGTCGCACAAAAAGAGTTGCAGAATAAAGAGAGACAGAGAGAAAGAATAGCTGAGAAGCAAAGAACTTTTGGAAAAAAATAAAACGATTTTCCACTTTGATGGTGGTGATGCGTTTCCATTCACAGTATTTTTGCATCGTTACTTGTTGGCACCAAATACTGTTTATATTGCGTGGTAAAAAAGTGTGCTCTTGTTTGTGTGTGTATGTGTGTGTACACATTGCTGTGTAACTGACAAAGGGGCCAGTCAAACAGCAACAGAGGGAGCCAATCTGGACGTACCGTATTATCAATAAAATGAGAACAAAACAATAGAATTAAACCAATTATAGTGCACAGGATAAACTTTTTTGTGCAAATCTGCCAGTTGACCTGTCTTCTTGCACATCTCCTTGAATGGACGGGTACACATACATTTCCACACTGGCACAGAGCGGCATGGCTGAGTGGCAATCCAAATGTCCATAAACACTGCGAGCAGTTCTCCCTGAATCAAACACTGATTTCAGACAGACAGACAGACAGACAGACAGGCAGGCAGGCAGGCAGGCAGGCAGGCACACACGCATGCACTCACACGCATTGGATAAACAAGGCCCAGAGGACCGTTATTTTAGGAATGACTTTGGCACCGCTTGGTGGACAAAATGTGAATGTTCAAGCACAGTGCTACAAAGACCCAGTATAAACACGCACACGCGCACGCGCACGCGCACGCGCACGCGCACACGCACACGCACACGCACACGCACACGCACACACACACACACACACACACACACACACACACACACACACACACACACTTTGTGCAGATGGAAAAGTGGTGGAGGTCCTCATGTCCTCTGTTAAGGGGCAGGTGACAGCTTTAGGCATACGTTTTTTTTCTTTTTTTTTCCTTAATTTTTTCATCTCATTTTGGGGGGGAAATGAATCCATGCCATGTGAGAGGCACACAACAGGTTATTATAAACAAGGATAAGCATACAGCATATTTCATGCCTCCTAAATTATCACACAAAGAAAGCAAACACACCATAACACACACACACTCTCTCATTCATATACATTATATGTGTATATTGCCAGTGGGGAAAACATGAAGAAATAAGTGGAAAGTTTACATAGATATGCAAAACAGTGGGTTGCCACGCCCACTGCAGAGCGATGCATTCAAGCCTCTGCCTGCTCCAGTCTCAGTCCTGGCTCAGTTACCATGATCCAGAAAATAATTTGTTTACAAGGAAATTCTGATTCTTAAAAGAAAATCATCTTCACGATTGGAGTTATACATAAACAAGATGACAAAAGTTACAAAAAATGAGTTAAATTATTAATAACAATAATAATAATAAAATTGCAATCCCCCCTCTATCCGTGAGTTTCACCTCCGGCCACAGGATCCTTGCTCTTGCTCGCACCTGCAGGTTACAGCAAAACAGCGGGTTAAAACCGGCAGAGGCTGAGCCACCACAGCCGACAGGCCAGGGTTTCAGGTGCTCCACACTTCCTGCACAGTACTGTGGGTCAGGCGGGAGGCGCCCCTGGTCCCGGAGCACAAGTGCACCTTTTCTGTGGTGACGCTCTATCCCAAAGCGCTAACAAATAATCCGGCTTTAATGACAGCAGCCGACCACGTGCTGGAGGCGGGCGGGTTGAGCGTGGATCGGGGGAAAACGACAAGCAGAAAAGTCTCGAGCACTCCAGGAACAGGGATTCCTAATGCTGAGGCAGAGACTGATGCTTCATGCTGGCAGAAAGCATATGGGCCACAGAAAGCTAATTAAGGTCGCTCTAAGTATGAGGTGCATCAGAGACATACAACCCCGCACTCAACGCACAGCCCTCTGGCACCATAGTTTAGGATTAAAAAAGAGTATAATTCCTCAAAATATCACAAAGGGAGAGAGAGAAAGTGTGTGTACGCACATGCTCAGTCTTCATTATACCCACCCACAATGCACTTCAGTTGGGCGACTGAGAAACTGTGCTTTAATGGAATGTGATATCTAGCACTGGACCAATAGCAATGAGAGTTATTCTCAGAAGCCTACAGCCGATGACGTCTATGTTTTCACATGGTAAAAAGACATTTTGTCAATGGAACAGGGACTGTGCACCAGTGAGCGATGTCCGCACAGCACAACCAAGCACAAGACCAAACTGGAACCCTTGCCGTGCTTGTCAGAGCAAACAAGGGTTGCATTTACCTCATGCAAAGCACACTAACTGTAGTTCTCAATCTTATCAAAGAAGGAGAAGGGAACAGGGAATTCTAAGGGTGATCAGACCAGAGGGAGAAAGGGAAAGGGGGAGGGAAGAGAAACAAAAGGAGAAAGGAGAAAGGGAAGAAAGAGAGAAAAACAGTCTTAGTTCAGTTGAAGAAAGAAAGAAAGAAAGAAATAACCAATCAATCCAAATGTTTCCCCTTTCATTCTTTCTTTCAATTCTATCAGAGGAGAAGAATTATATACTAAGTTTTTCATTTAAACTTATGGAAAAACAAATGTGCTTACCCTAGATACCAAAAACATTTGCTACTGGATAAATACCACACATTAAGAAATAATAACCAGACCTCAGTAAAATTATTTCAGTATTTTAAATACTTAAACCTTTCTAAAGGCAGTAAAATCCCAGCAGATTCCTGAGAATCTTAATATATGTTCACTAGAATTCACAAAAAAGAAAATCCTTATTTATCCAACAGTACATCTTGCCTCATGCAAAGGCAAAAATAAAACCCCTACACATATTATGCTCTCAATGCTATAAACTTAATGTATGGATGGATAATGCTTTGTCCACTCAGAAGGTTGTCTGTGGGCTTAAGAGCCTCACATCTTCATCACGTTGCGGAAGAGAACCCAGGACGTCTACACCCTCCTCTCCCAAATGAACAGTGGGGTTCACAGAAAAGGCATAAATGCAGTTGCAGAAGATTGGCCGTTTCAAATAGTGGTGAGAATTCCCACAGTCCCACATTGGGCACCAGATTTATTTATATTTATACAAACACACACAGAGGAAAAAAAAGGTTGGTTGTGAGTACATGAAAAACATTGAAAGAACAGTGTAAGGGTTTTCTTACTCGTGGCTTTGTTATTTTGTTGGCCTAGTACCTATCCAATCCTCTTTCTAACTCTCCAAGTAACCCCCTCCGGTGCCCTCCCCTGCCCCCATACCTGGGTTGGTGTTCCTCTCGTTCAGAAGCTTGGTCTGGCTGTTGGGCAGGATTTTAATGTCGGGGGGGTCAGGGCTCTGAGCTGCACGGGAGGCCATCAGGGCATTGAGGTACTGCAGCCGCGTCACCTGGGGTTACAGTGCATCATTACACCTCAAGTCAAATAATGAAATATGCACATTTATTATGTCAATTATTGTATGTAAATTTAACCATATTAACATCTTGTTTACATTCACCTATTTCTAAAACATGTATGCATGTAAAAAATAAAAATAAAAAAAGCATGTTCTTTGATCATCATTGGAAAATATGATTCATGTCATGAAGTACGTTTCTGAAACAGATCCAGAACATTCAATATTCTGTTTTAGAGATGTAGGTTGAGTCAGTGATTTGGGATGCTGTATGTTTCCTGTAGGTTGTGTCAGTGGTTTTGGACGCTGTATGTTTCCTGTTGGTTGCGTCGGTGGTTTTGGACGCTGCATGTTTCCTGTTGGTTATGTCAGTGGTTTTGGACGTTGCATGTTTCCTGTTGCTTGTGTCAGTGGTTTTGGATGCTGCATGTTTCCTGTTGGTTGTGTCAGTGGTTTTGGACGCTGCATGTTTCATGTAGGTTGAGTCAGTGATTTTGTGGCAGTGCTCTTGAACGCTGTACAGTACTGTGCAAAAGTCTTAGGCACCTGTACGACATTCTGTACACATAAGATTCTTTTAAAAGTAATTCAATGAAAGGTGCTAAATAAACGTACAATACATTTTAGTAATTTGGCAGAATAGTTAAAAACTGAATCAAATCATTATTTTTTGAGACCACCCTTCGGCGTTAAAACTGCATCACTTCTCTGAGATAGCCAACGCTGTCCTGCAGTTCTATAAGACAATCAGCAGGGAGGTTGCTCCAAGCATGTTATGTGAACTTGCCACAGTTATTCTGCAGACTTTGGTTGGCTCCTTGCTTCTGATCTCAGACAGCCTTGATCAAGTTTTTATGTAAAAAGTAGTCAATTGCTAACAGGAATGTTACTTTTTAAAATTAAATACAAAAATGTCTCTGTAAAATGAAATCTTTTGGAAAATGAATATTTAGAAATCGCAAATGTGTTCTTTTATACTAAATTCACACACAAAAAAATAAATATATATATAAAGTCAAGGGTGCCCAAGACTTCTGCACAATACTGTATATAATAAAGTCTAGGGTGCCTAAGACTTCTGCACAATACTGTATATAATAAAGTCTAGGGTGCCTAGGACTTCTGCACAGTACTGTGTGTGGGTGCTGCAGGTCTCACTCTGATGAGCTGCAGGTCGGTGAGTGAGTGCACAGTACTGTGTGTGGGAGCTGCAGGTCTCACTCTGAGGAGCTGCAGGTCGGTGAGTGAGTGCACAGTACTGTGTGTGGGAGCTGCAGGTCTCACTCTGATGAGCTGCAGGTCGGTGAGTGAGTGCACAGTACTGTGTGTGGGTGCTGCAGGTCTCACTCTGATGAGCTGCAGGTCGGTGAGTGAGTGCACAGTACTGTGTGTGGGTGCTGCAGGTCTCACTCTGATGAGCTGCAGGTCGGTGAGTGAGTGCACAGTACTGTGTGTGGGTGCTGCAGGTCTCACTCTGATGAGCTGCAGGTCGGTGAGTGAGTGCACAGTACTGTGTGTGGGAGCTGCAGGTCTCACTCTGATGAGCTGCAGGTCTCACTCTGATGAGCTGCAGGTCGGTGAGTGAGTGCACAGTACTGTGTGTGGGTGCTGCAGGTCTCACTCTGATGAGCTGCAGGTCGGTGAGTGAGTGCACAGTACTGTGTGTGGGTGCTGCAGGTCTCACTCTGATGAGCTGCAGGTCGGTGAGTGAGTGCACAGTACTGTGTGTGGGAGCTGCAGGTCTCACTCTGATGAGCTGCAGGTCGGTGAGTGAGTGCACAGTACTGTGTGTGGGTGCTGCAGGTCTCACTCTGATGAGCTGCAGGTCGGTGAGTGAGTGCACAGTACTGTGTGTGGGAGCTGCAGGTCTCACTCTGATGTGCTGCAGGTCTCACTCTGATGAGCTGCAGGTCGGTGAGTGAGTGCACAGTACTGTGTGTGGGTGCTGCAGGTCTCACTCTGATGAGCTGCAGGTCGGTGAGTGAGTGCACAGTACTGTGTGTGGGTGCTGCAGGTCTCACTCTGATGAGCTGCAGGTCGGTGAGTGAGTGCACAGTACTGTGTGTGGGTGCTGCAGGTCTCACTCTGATGAGCTGCAGGTCGGTGAGTGCACGGACGGTGTAGTCGGGGCAGTAGCTGGACGGACTGGATGCCTCCCCGAGCTCAAAGGGGTCCCGCGGAGACCGGCGCTGCGTGGACACGGGGGACTGGTGCACTGGACGGACAGGCGGACAGACACAGACAGACAAATAAGCACCCACATACGCAACAATTCACATACGCAACAATTCACATACAAGCAAGCGCACAAATTCAGACGCACAAGAACATGCACAGTACACAGGTTAGAAAACGTTTGACAATTAAATAAAGTTAATTTAATATTACAAAAGAAAAAGTTGATAATCATGACAGTTATATCACCATTGGGATCTCCAAAGTTTCAAAGAAAAATATGCATTTTCTCGGTGTTCGGTTTTCGAAGCTTGTTGCTTTCAAAAGGTACTTAATGAAAACTCTGCCCTCCCCGAAGTGTAATGGATTTATATCACACTGACTGAACAAATAGAGGTAGGTAATTTCGGACTTCTAATGGTCAAGAGAGTAATTGCAGCAACAAACACACTCAAACCAAATCACTGTTTATCCCACCCCTTTACTCTGAACACGCTGACAATGAAACGCCATTGGCTGTGGCAATTAGAACCAATTTTCAACCAATGAGCTTGAATTATTGTACAGCTATATGATGTTATGATACAGTGCTGGCCCGTCAACTGCATATTTTGAAACCTGAATTTAAGGACTATTAACACAGGCAGAGGGTGAGTCAACGTGTCAGTGAGGTTTTTTTTCAATGATAGGAAGGGATTTACAATGGTCTTGTAACAATGTTTTAACTAAAAAATCTTACCGATTGTACCTTTAACCTTTTCGTGCTGTGGTGCAGGTAATACCTTGACCTACCTGATGAGGGAGCAGTCAGGGCAGAAACGCCATAGTACGTGAAGGCCCCATTCTCAAACTTGAGGCCCTCCTTGCCGATTTCAACTTCCACACGACCCTGTGTGAGAAACGCAGTTTAGGTGAATGGGCAAACTAAAACGGCATCCCAAATTTCCTCTCCTGCATTCAACACTCCTGCTTAGTTACATTACATTAATGGCATTTGGCAGACGCTCTTATCCAGAGCGACGTACAGTTGCTCAAGGGCCCAACGGCTGTGCGGATCTCATTGCGGCTACACTGGGATTCGAACCCCCAACCTTGCCTGTCCCAGTCATATACCTTATATGACTGGGACAGGCAATATAAGGTATAGGTCTTATATGTCATATACCTTAACCACTACGCTACAGGCCGCCCTAGTTACTTACAAAGAAATGCAAGTGGAGACTTTAAAAATCTCCAACAAGAATTAAGTGATGTAAATGAAAGCTAACGTAAGCTAACATAAATCTACATACACCAATCAACCACAACATGATTAAAAATGCTTTAAAATGTATAAACCTTTCTATAAACACTTATTTTATAGAATATTATAGAATAATATTTAATATATAATGTGTACTTATAGAAGCAGATAATTGCCTAATTATAAAAGTGAATTGCATTCAAAAGTTTAATTTTTTTTATGAAAATGAAAATCTTGCAAGCTCATTTGGAGGGGGAGGGGTGCATTGTTTTGTTATATAAATAAATTCTACAGGTCCGGAGCATCTGTTAAGATAGATATCAACATGAACACCAGTACGGACAAGATATTTAAATAACAAAACAATGAACCACCCCCCCCCTTCCCAATGAGATTCTTTTTTTTTTTTTTTTTTTTATTTAACTTTTGAATGCAATTCACTTATTATTATCTGTACAAATAGCATACAATTAAATATATTTTTATAGACTAGTTTACACAGTTACACAGTAAAGAATTTTTAATCATTAATAAACTGGTCTAAGCACTTGTTTAAATGTTGTGTAATGGTGTTTATCTTTACACAATATAAGCTCATAAACCAGATCATTATGGAGGAGATATTGAAGATGTCCTGAACTTATGCACTCCCATTCATCAATCTCAATGGCCTTCAGAGGAAAGTAAATCACCTCAATCACCAGTAGCACCCACTTTGATGATGTGAAGCCACCCCGTGCCAGAATGGCTGCACAGCGGAGGTGGAGAGGGAAGGGTTAATTATAGGATTAATCAGGGGGGAGGTTGGAGGGGCCAGACAGGCAGCACCATGTTTAGAATTTGGCCATTACTTCAGGGGAACCCTGATGCTTTCGAGAGAAGTGCCTCAAGAGCTGGCACATTGCCCCTTGGAGATTAATAAAGTATATCCATCTGTGGTATGCAAGGGAAATATGTACTTGTTGGTTGTGCTTATTCCATTATGTCATATGTGGGAAAGTCTGTGATAAAGCATTACATTACATTACATTACATTACATTAATGGCATTTGGCAGACACTCTTATCCAGAGCGACGTAGAGTTGATTAGACTAAGCAGGAGACGATCGTCCCCTGGAGCAATGCAGGGTTAAGGGCCTTGGTCAAGGGCCCAACGGCTGTGCGGATCTTATTGTGGCTACACCGGGGATCAAACCACTGACCTTGTGTGTCCCAGTCATTTACCTTAACCACTACACTACAGGCCATCCTGTAGCAACCTTGCTGTGTGCCCTGTAGCATACCTTAAAAGAATAATGGGCACCCCAGACAGAAAGGTGTGACACATAAAACATTTAAGTTTTGTCCTGATGAGATATAGTATCTTGAGTCTTTCGTCATAGAATTTACTTGTTACACCAGGAACCAGTTTAGTAGCCCTTCTTTGTACTCATTTGAAATATCGTAACCAGGTAACCAGGTGTCTTCCCAGACCACACAAGGCTGGTTACCTGCAGCAGCAGGATGAAGTAGTCCACGGGGTGGTTGCGGGTGTACAGGTAGTGCTCGGGGCTCTGTCTATTTCCTGGGTCAAATTTCACCTCCTGGTTGACACTGGGGTGCCGCAGCAGGTGGAACAGCACTTTCTCAGACATGCGCTGAGGACTGAAGTGTTCCACTTCTAGGAATGCGAAAACACAGACGGGAAAGGGTAGTCAGCACAGAGCGAGCCCCACATGTACAGTACGCGTGTCTCTGTGTGAGAGCGTGTTTGTGTGTATGCTGTATGCATTGGGAGTATGTGTGCAAGAGTACAATGTGCGCAAGTACAATGTGCATAAGTACAATGTGCATAAGTACAATGTGCATAAGTACAATGTGCATAAGTACAATGTGCATAAGTACAATGTGCATATATGTTCATATATGGGTTGCTGAAGGCAGTCAGCTTTGCTCCCAGGCTGTTGTCCTGAGGTGAGGGGACAGCAGCAGACGGACGCTAACCTCGGGACAGGAAGCGATGTGTGGCGAGGAGCAGCTGGGGGGAGGTGCGGATTTTCGGCTCCCCCTCAGGCAGCTTGAAGAGGGAGAACTCCTCGTGGACGGTCCGGGGCTCCAGTGGGATCTCCAGTGGGGCAAGAGGGCGCTTCACCTTGGTCTCCACTGCAGGAGGGGGGTGGGGCAAAGACAGAAGATAAAAGGTTTAGTTTGAATTTAGTAGCAATTTTAGTCATGAGTGTATTGAGGAGTAATACACCCATTACTCCTTAATACTGCTTTAGAGAACAACAAAACAACAATAATAATTATTATTATTATTATTAATGGAGCAAATGCAACCAACTTGCAAAGTTCTGGATCACAGAACCACATGATAACTGGAACCGATACTCAACCAGTTTGTAATTTCCTATTATTATTCATTATTATTATTATTATTATTATTATTATTTTTATTATCGTTATATTACCAGCCAACACATCAGAAGTGTTACATTAACTGGGGTGGTTCTCAGTGAGAGAATAATACCTGTGTGAATTTTCCTGTAGTTTCCATGAAAAACCCACACCCCCTAAGACACACACACATATACACATTTCCCCACTCACTGTAGCCATCGGACTCATCCAGGATCTCAGACTTGATGATCTCCTCTATGACGTCCTCTAATGTGACCAGACCCAGCACCTCATAGAAGGGATCGCCCTCCCCCTCGTTGTTCACCTTCTGCACTATGGCCAGGTGAGAATTACCTGTGAGAGAAAGACAGATACACAGGGAAAATGGGGAGAGGGGGAGAGAAACCATTACATGTTGTTCAAATTCCACAGCTTGCAGGTGAGGGAAAAGCATGTTATAGTCAGTATACTAGGCTATATACCCAGAGGTGCATATATACAGTATGTGTGTGTATACATTTTAAAAATCACAATGTCAATTGTACATAAGTGATAGTCTTCAATTCCACAAAAGCCGGATAAATATTTTTGCCAAATTTTGTTGCAACAACCCCAACCATCTATACTTCCAGTATGACATTAGGAATACATTGCTTGAATAACTAGCTTTTAACGGTTCTGCAGGAGAACGTTTTAGACTTTCAAACGATGGCCTGTAATAGGGATTTGTGAGCATGTAAAACACGGTGTGCCAATTTACAGACTTCAAGAATCATTTAGGCGGCCTCACCTTTCTTGAACTCCTCAAGCATGGCATCCAGTTTGGTGTCGTTGAAGACGAAGTGCAAAGGGTGGTTGTAGAACTTGGTTATGGTGGTCATCGGTGTACAGTCATCTGGGTCCACCAGCGCCAGGTCCTTAACGTACAGGATTTCCACAATGTTTGAACGCTCTTCCTCGTACACGGGAACTCGCGTGTAACCACTCTGCATGATCTCTGACATAGTCCCGAAGTCCAGCACGGCGGTGGAAGGAAGCATAAAGCAATCTTTCAGTGGGGTCAGGATGTCCTCCACCGTTTTGGTCCTTAGGGCACCGCGACTGAACTCCTCTTTGACAAATTCGTTGTAAGGGTCGTTGACGTTGGTCCTGATCATTTCCATAGTCTTCTCGCGCACACTGCAGGTGTTGATGTCGCGGCGCAACGCCAGATCTAGAAGCAGCCCCAGCGGACAGGACAGCGGGCAGGTCAGCACCATACAGATCTGAGCTAACCATGTAATGTTCGGCGCGATCTGAAATCCGTAACCGGAGCATATTACGTGCGGTAGCAGTTCGGCCAAAAGAAAGATTAAGAGGCCGCACACGAACACAGAGGCCACAACGGATCCGAGAGCGCGGTAGAACAAAACACCGAGAGCGGAATGCCCCACAGCGCAGGTAAACAACAGAGCACATGCCAAAAAATTGCCCCGTCTTCTCACTGGCTCTAGTCGCTTTGCAGTCCGCTTCTCTTTCTCAGACCCACAGCTGTGTAGCACGTACAACTCCAGCGGATCCAACCATAACAGGCTCAGATTTAGAATTCTAAATACCGCACAGCCGCAAATTATCAACACGATACCCACCGCCAAGCCCCATGCCGGAATGTAATCGCTCGGTTGTCCAAGGTCTTTCACAATACGCAATCTGTCTGGACCCACAGATGCCCATTTGACGCCTTGGAAGATGCAGACGTGATGGTATCCCGGATTGGTCTCATCTTCTACCCCGGATGCAGCAAAAGCGCTATCATCGGTCGCCTGGACCGTTATCAATCCGCTGTTCTCCTCGTCCGCGCTAAACGTTCCCTTGACTAGGAACGCTGTAGAATTCCGGCGAAACTCCGTCTCGCACGGGTCTGCTGCATCCCCGACAGCACCTGCCTCCCCCTCCGCAGCCTTAGCGAAAGCAACCCACGGCCAAGTCCTATTCAGGTGAGAACCAAACAATCGCAGCTGGAAATTGGCTCCGTACTGCGCTACGACGACCCGTTTATGCATAAATACCTGAGCCGTGGACTCCTCCAGACGCAGCCCAAGAACCTGCGGGGCTTCCTGGCTGCAGGCGCCGATACCGAACCCGCAGAAGAACAATATCGTCAACAAGAAACGTAAGTCTGCCAAGCTGACCACCATATTGGAATTGGGCAGCTGGGCTCTATGAATCATGTGACATATGCCCTGAGTTGGAGTTACATGCTCCCTGACGTAAAACGAATCGATAACACGCTGAAGGAAACTGTTTTGCTGTGGCCGCCATTTTGGATCTGCAAGTCTTTTAAACAAGAAACTCTGTCAGTCATCAGTGAGCCACAATGGAAGCCATTGCTCACACGAAGCTAACGCCCACTTTTAAGAACTGGCCAATGGTTGACGACAAATACTGACTTCCAATAGAAATAATGCAAGGCAAATAGGCCCGCCTTACTTTGTCAGGATCGGTGAAAGGCTCTTGTAAACAACTCCGTGTACTTAAAGGAGCCGTGTTAAGTGTACAACTTGTAAACTACTTGTATAAAGTTTCCTCTATGAAATTGCTTAAATAAATTGCTGGGACTACATCAAAAGTATAAAAACAGACATTAGTCACAGGTCTTGCATGC
Source organism: Conger conger (assembly GCF_963514075.1). Classification (NCBI taxonomy): domain Eukaryota; kingdom Metazoa; phylum Chordata; class Actinopteri; order Anguilliformes; family Congridae; genus Conger; species Conger conger. The sequence goes on from NC_083771.1 coordinate 30,981,338, forward strand.
ATAGTTTGTTCATTGCGCAAAACACTGTAAATCATTTCAAAGATAACCTAGCAGTCACAGAGTAACCACAATGAAAACAAACGTACACAATGTATTCTCGTTGTGCACAGTCCACAGTTAGTCATTCAGAACTCGATTCCCCCTTTACCACGTGGTGTCAAAGTGCATGGAAACACTCAAGGAAGAATAACTAATGAATCTACAAGCGGGGAAAGTGCATTTGCACTTGCACTACAAAATCGAAATATATTATCTACTGTGCATTTATCTGTTAAGTACAATTCCTGCACATTCAATCAGGAATAGGCTGCAAGAAATGGGTAATTCAGCCTCTGCCGTGCAATGACCTGGCCAGCACAGATGAGTAATGAGTTTAATTAAATTAATATTAATAACCAGCCACCACCAGGTCTGTTCTTATTACACATTCTCTGCTCCTATAAGTACCCATTTAGGCCATGATGTCATGATAGCACGGCAGACAATTCTGAAGCAGTCAAGGTCAGGAAACTGAAGGAGAAATCTGTCTGGATAGAGGGCAAGAGGATAACTCCATTTACCAATTCATTTACCATTTAACTCCAATATTACTGTGCATTTCTAGCCAATGCTGTTGAGACAAGCTTTAACTTATTAAAAGGTAGTTGGGTACAAGCACTCTTCCTGGACTTTGGGAGCATCTAACTAAATTAAATCTAACTAAAATGTAAAAATATAACAGGACAGTGAACATAGCTGACAATAAAGACACATCAGCAAACACACATTTTTCTTTTTAAAGTAGAGAAATATATCTCAGTTTATTAATATCGTCTTCTTAATATACTTCTTCAAAACTCTTTAAGACGGTAATTATAAAACAATATGTACACATTGCTTTAAATTAACACATGCCAGGGGAAATGGAGGTACTCTACATTTACACTTCAAACATTATATCTGTGCTCTGGCCCCCTTCCCCAAATAAAGTAAAAAAAAACAACAACAACAAAAAACAAAACAAACAAACAAACAAAAAAAACCAATAATAGTGCTTTTCACAATTACTGACATCCTACTTTTTACAGTACAAAAGTAACTGCTCAGAACATGCCAAACTCTATAATCTGAAATCTGAAAAAAAACCAAAAAAAAACCCCAAATTGCTACAACCATTGAAATGAGGCTAGACATTCAAACCAGAACAATAAATAAATCAATAAATACATAAACAAAGAAGCAGACAAATAGAAAATAGGGGTAAAACTTATATTCTTCATTGTATTTGCAAGAGAGGGAAATACAACTAAACAACACAAAGTAAATAAACAAAAGACAACAATGATGACTCACTCTAGTTCCCCATATATCAACTGATGGGACTTCATTGAGCAAAAATAGGGGTGGGGTGTGTGTGTGTGTGTGTGGGGGGGGGGGGGGGGTTGGTCTGAAGCACAAGTGACAGGGCAAAACTGAAGCATATCCATGGACATGGCTGTTTGACTAGTCCTCCCCCCGTGACACCTCCTTCCCTGCTAAAGTGCTTAACTATGTGAGTCCAGATGGTCACACAGAATATTGGTTAAATGGAAACATAAGGCTCTGTGACCCCATGGAGACTGTGGGTAGAAGGAGAAGGGCGGGTTCCTTGACTTGCCACATCAAGTTTTAACTTTTACTTTATCTATTATACTTCCTTTGCACAGCAAAAAGTACACTGGCTGAGGGTGCAACACACTGTCATGCAAACCAACAACATTTGGGCAGGTTACCTAATCCAATGTCACTACAATGGTGCCCAAATTTCATGGTCATTAAAAATGACTGAGACACTGCACCACAACAATAGATTAACAATGAAAAACATCAAGTGAAAAGGTAACAGGGAGAAAATACTGGAGCAGTAAATTAATAACATATAAAAAAGAGAGTACAGAAAACCAAGAAGTCAGTTATTAATCATTTGTTGCTTTTTTAAAAATTCTGCCCAGGGAGGGAAATTACTGGCTCACTTATATCAAAGACATCTGCCATGAGATATTGAGAGCTGCACACGGTCCCACAACAAATAAATAAATACATAAATAAATACATGAACAGATGAATAAATAAGCAGTGATTGGCAGCACACAGTTGTGTGGGCGTGTGCGGTTCAATGGGTCCTGTCCCTGGAAGTGCACCTCTACATTTTTAACCCTAACCACATTGTAATCATCAACTGTGCGCTAACACAAGCACAACTCTGGAAAAATGAAAAATAAATAAATACAAATAAGTAAACCAAAAAAGAAAAACCTGGATCTAAACTCCCTTCCTGCCGCATTCCTCAGAAGCGGAAAGTTTTTGGAAAAGCAGGATTAACGTATCAAATCAAACCCCCTGACTTTATGTACAAAGGGATTTCAATCTTAAACTGGGTGGCAGTAGTGCTCGTTCCCACCTTTGCCCAGTCAGCTAGATCCCAGTTTACTCTGCAGACTGAGAAATGCATCCGGGTTACTGACCACTGCATGGAGGATAGGGAAAGGGGGGCTGGGTGGGTTCAATCAAAGCACAAAGCCATTTGCCATCAGCCATCAACAGTATTACTTTTCATCTTAATCCCAAGAAGTAATAGAAACAGAAAAAAACATTGTGCAAGTACTGAAAAATTTAAAAAGGTGCTACTTTAAAATGTGTTATTGTGAGCAAAAAGGCTAAAACCACTCTGTGCTTTAATTGAACACGGAATTGCCAAGGAATAGAGACAACACAGCCTTTTCATTAAATGTCACACTCACAAATAATGACAAGGATGCAAATTTGTTTGTCCTATTAGTGTTGTTTTTTTTGTTTTATCTTTTTTTTTTTTGAGGCAACATTCATGAAACACTTGCATGACCATGCAAAGATTAGTCTAATGCATGTTTCTTTAAACATATTATATACATTATTTATTTATTTTTGGCTGTGATTAAACAGCCGCAATTTCCCTCACTGACTTTGACTGCTTGACCGACCGGCTCCCCCAATGTAACAACAGTACCTTAATGTTACCACTAGATGGCATAAAGGCACAAATAAGGAGATACCACATCATATTCTCATATTCCCTGGAAACAGTCTGTTCTTGCATTTTCTTTTTTTTATCGACATCCATTTGAGGAGAGACATTTGTAAGTGTACAAGTACATATCTAAAATACAACCTTCATCTTGTATGAATGGAAGTACTTCTTACACCAGAATCATTTTCCCCATCCTACTTCAAAGTTACTATCTCTTTTAGAAATGTAGTAACAAATGTTGATTTCCAATACAGTATTTCACATCCATTTTCCAGATACGCTTAATCACTGAAATACACCAGCAGTTTGAAAAAGAGCTGTCTGTTATAATTTCACCTGCTGGAAAAGTTAAACACTAGCTATGTGAGTGTCAGCTTGAACCACTGGTCCCTGGAATAGGACAAAAGATTCTTTGGAATGACATAGCTTCACCTCCGAGGCAGAGTCCATCCCGTAACTAGGGAAAGCGCACTCTCCGTTCCTCCCAGGTCTTTTTTTCGAAAGGAGTTTCTGCCACAGAACCTAAGGTTCATTAACGCAGGGACAGTAACTCTGAATCTGCCATCTTGGTTACTGCTGGCACAGTGTTTGTCCGGGGGGGGGGGGGGGAGCAGGTAGAAATCCTTGGAATTAAGAAGGACCTCCCCCAAGTGGACAAATTATGTTACTACATGTACACCAGGGTACTTGACCTTGACCAAAAAAAAGTCCCAGAATGAAACAAAATCACTTTTATCACCTGTCTACATCTGTAGCCATAGGCACTACTTTACCAGATGTTTGAGCACCTGAATAATTACAGTTCCATTTATGTTTTGTTCAAATAAAACACTGCAACATAGGAGAGGTGGGTGGACTCAACACTGACACAGCGTTGATGAGGGTCCACACTACCTCTTACCCCCCCCTTCCCAAAAAAAATGAAAAAAACCTAGAAAAGCACAGCAACAACAACAAACCACAGTTTAAAGTTACAAATACTTAATCAATTCCCTTCATAAGTCCAGTTTAGTCCCTTTGCAATCCTAATATACAGCAACCCAAAACTGGCCTCCACCCTACCCAGAGAAAGCCTTTTAGGCAGAGGTGATATGTGACACCTCTCGTCCTCTGGTAAAACAAACAGAATAAGTCACAGATACACTCCTGTTTAAGGTACTTGATTCTAAAAAGCAATATTGTGGGCAAATAAACCCCATCATATTATATATATACATCACCTCCAAACATTACCTCTATTGCGCCAAAACCTCAATAAGTCAACATTTGGGGAGGGGGGCAGAGTTTGGTAAATCTCACAGTCTGATGAGGGATGAGGTTGGTGAATGGGGTGGAAGTTTGCTACAAAATCTCACAGTGGTTATTGAAAGTGCTGGAGACCAATACTATGGTTGAAAAAGGGGTACCTTCGATGTCTACTGCAGTGGAGCCACCGCCCTAGGGAGAGCACGTCTGGCCCATCCATTCAAGTTCATCCCAAAAGCAGCAGTGATGGGCCAGAGAGTGGAAGGAGCCCACAGAAGGACCCAGATTTAGCTTCCCTGTGCGTGCCTGCTTGCTTCCCGGACTGTAGAGAAACAAATAAATAAATAAATAAATTAAGCAGTATCCATATGGGAGGTCAGTACGGGCGGTCCTTAAAGCATAAACATTGCAGACAATAATTCTTTCATCAGTCCAATCGAACTGTAGGTTCTTTCTATTGCACCAAGAGACTTTTACACAATCTGAGGCTGCAGGCCTTTCCAGGCTGCGTTTGTGTCTTTGTGCCAGAGTGGCTGCCTCTGTCAGCCAATTAGATTGCCGGCAGAAAAAAGCAAGTCTTTAGCAAGACAAAAAAAAACAACATGAAAAATAAGAGTGTAAAACTGAGATAAGAGAATATTATAAAACGGAATATACAACATACAAAATAAAAATCACAAAAATATACACATTAACTGGTTTTGAAAAATAAATATAATCTCATATATTATTATATATTCGGGAGGCGGGTGTCTAGTTATAAAAGGAGCCTAGCAGCCAGCCACCAGCGCCCTCCTAAAGCTTTTCTGCCCCAGTCACACACAAGGCTCATCGCAATGCCCGGAGTTCACAGACTCTGAAGGAAGACCAGTCACTTTCAGTCAAACGTGCCCAGACTTTACCCTCGTCTCCCAAAATCTCTGCGCCTTTCCCCCACTGTGCCACAGGCCTCCGTCTTCCTAAAGCCCCTCGGTCCAGTTTTGAGGGGGAAAACATGCCAACTTGGGATTTGTTTGAGGGAATGTATTGCTAGTGTCAGATGAATCGCACAACTGAGACATTATACACACACACACACACACACGTTGCCCCTGTGAGGGAGAGAGACTGTGCTATTGTAGTGTATCAGGGTTACAGCGTGATTCAAAGACAGCGTGATTTGAAGTACGCCCCCTTGTGGAGAAGGTGTATGGTGGTTTTTATCTTCCTGAGGTTGTGGCATGCTGTAGAGCCGGAATCAGAAACTTGCGGTCGCTGAGGGCAGAGAACTGCTGGTTTTCCACCCTCCCTTTACTCTTCAGTTGTGAAGAGAGTCTGAACAATCAGTTGCACTAATTAGCCAGGAGAAAAGAAAACCAGGCCTGGATTTGGATTCTTAAATTCACACAACTGAAGTCGTTCTGCACCAACTTATGGTGATGGTAGAACGCCATCCTGATCCACTGATACACCATGCTTCACAAGGACTCTCTCCCTCATACCCTGGAACAGTGTCCAACACACACACACACACACACACAATATCGAGAGCTCTGTTTACATCAGTGGACAGTGCAGCTCTTTCTGCAAACACACACATGCTTCTCTCCAATACTGAGGTGGGGACATGAGGTTGGAGATAGGTGGAGAGGATGCTGTGTGTGGGGTTAAAGCAAATGCATGAAAGTGATCCGCACGGTGCTCTTCTTGTTCCCCCTCTCTCCTCCTCCCTCCGCCCTCCCTCCGCTCCCCCTCAGATGGTGCTCTCGGTGTGGGCATGGCTGTGGAGCTGGGTCAGCATATGGGTGTGGTTGGGGCGGGAGGGCAGCATGCAGTTCTGCTCGGTCAGCAGGGAGGTGGTCTCATCCGGCCCGTTCTCCGTGGCCTCGCCAGGCTGGGTGGGGGGGGGCGTGGGCCCCCCCAGCCTCCTGTGCTCCGTTTCGGGGGACTGTGGGGTGCTGTCCAGCCGCGACGCCATCAGCCCATTCTGGTACTGCGAGCGTGTGATCTGAGCGAGAGCGGGAGAGAGGGAGGGAGAGAGAGGATGAAGAGCAGACTACACTCCAGACATGGCCGCCTCTTCAGTATCTGGAAAAGGGAACTTAAAAGTTTTCTGTTCGATAACCCAGAGAGCGAAATATAACATTAAAATAATGAATAAAACAAACGAGTACACAAAACATGGAGAAACTCAGTTTTGTGAGATTTGCCTGAGCCTGGGCAGGCACAGTGGTTCAGTCCCCCCTCCCCTGCCTCATCCTTTGGGTCTGGCTCTGCGATCACTCCGCCCAGCACCAGCAGTAGCCTCGTAGCGAATGCAGACAGTTGCAACATTGTGCAGTTGAGTTGAGTGAAGGCAGTTGTGTGCAGTTGAGTCAGTTGGGAGGTAAACGTATGTTCTTTTACACTCATTAGTAGTCTGTAATGTTGTGTTTATTTAATTCTGAAATCATCAGCAATAGGTGATAGTTATGTTAACTCACAAACTTTACAACTTAGCTGAAGGACTGTTAACTTTTTCCCCAGCCCCCCCCCCCCAATTGTCCCTCCCCTAAATACTTGGTTGATAGACAACCTTTTGTTATAGATGAATTGGTTGAGTTGGCTTGAGATTGTAGCCTTGCCTACAGTTAGTAGTCACACAGTTGACACAGCCCATTCTCTTACTCCACATCGGTCTCAGGCTCACAGCAGCACGGGGGGGGGGGGTCAGCACAAGAAGGGGGGAGACGGCGAAACGGCACGGCAGCACAAGGAAAGCGAGGGGGGAGAAAGGACGGGACGTCAGGCCCCGGGGGCGGATCCAGAGCGGGGCGCGCCACACGACGGCCCGTGGGTTAACGCGCGCGGGTGGACAGCGCGTTACCTTGACGAACTGCAGGTCTGTGAGCGCGCGCACGCTGAAGTCGGGGGTGTAGTGCGGAGAGGAGGCGCTGCTGAGCTGGGTGTTGCTGCCGCTGATGGAGAGAGACTCGGCACGCTCTGTGCAGCTCAGAGAGGCCGAGCGGTTCAGTCCGCTGACGTGGGACGGAGAGCGAAACTCTGCAAAGCACACACACACACTGTAAGATCGGGACAAACACTGACTGACACACACACACACACACACACACACTGCAAGATCGGGACAAACACTGACTGACACACACACACACACACACACACACACACACACTGTAAGATTGGGACAAACACTGACTGACACACACACACACACACACTGTAAGATCGGGACAAACACTGACTGACACACACACACACACACTGTAAGATGGGGCCAAACACTGACTGACACACACACACACACACACACACTGTAAGATCGGGACAAACACTGACTGACACACACACACACACAAACACACACACACTGTAAGATCGGAACAAACAGTGGGTTAGGGACAGGAAGCTGCTGACAATGGCCTGTACAGAACACACATACAGTCCAGTCCGTATGTATTTGGACAGTGACACATTTTAGTTTTTTTATGCTCTGCAAACAAAACGTTGCAATAAAACAATCACCAGCAGACTTTCAGCTTTAATTTCAGGGTTTGTACATCCAGATTAGGTGAACGGTCTACAGCCCTTTTATACACAGTCCTCCCAATTTTAGGGGATGAAAAGTAATTGGACACTTGGCTGCTCAAATGTATCTTGGACAAGTCTTAAGTTTCATCATTAGTTAATGCATAAAAGAGCTAGCAAAAGATCTAGTTGATTCTAGGAGTGTCATCTCCATTTGGAGTCTGTTGTTGTTGTCTCTCTGTTGACCAAAGAAAAGTCGCTAGTAAAGAATTAGGCGTGTCAAAACCACCTATTTGGTACATTTTTAAGAAGCAAGAATGCACTGATGAGCTCACAAATGGCAAATTACCTGGTAGACTATGGAAGGCCAGTGTAGTGTATGACAGAAGAATCCTTTAAATGGTGAAGCGTAAGAAAAGACTACGCCAGCGTAACCTCAGAGGGTTCACTGCAAGTTGCAAACCCTGACAAGCCATCAAGAACAGAATGGCAGTTTCCATTAAGTTTGCATTAAGTGTACATTAAAAAATTAGTTCTAGAACAAATTGTTGTGGACAGATGAGACAAATATCAACCTGTACCAGAGCGATGGAAAGAGGAGAAAATTAGAGGGAAAAAAGGAACAGCTCATGAGCCAAAGCATACCACCTCATCTGTCAAACATGGTGGAGGTAATGTTATGGTTTGGGCTGCAGTAGAGGCCTGGCAGAGCATCACCAGGGAAGATACTCAGCATCTGATGATTTCTTTGGGTCCATTCAGGCGGTCATTGCTCGCAAAGGATTTGCAACAAAATATTGAATATGATGGCTTAATTTCAGTTTGTATTAATTTGATCCCCTACAATTGGGGGACTATGTATACAAAGGGCTGGAATTCCTGCACAGTTTACCCAATATGGATGTAATCCCTCAAATTAAGGCTGAAAGTCTGCACTTTAACCGCATAGTGATTGCATTATTTCAACTGCTTGTTTGCTGGAGTACAGAGTGAAATCAACAAAAAATGTGTCATTGTCCAAATACGGACTGCACTATACATGCTGTATATACAAACACACAAGTGAACAATGCATGAAGGCACATGCAAAGCTACAAATGCACAAGTGCAGAGATACACACGCAAAGCAACACACATTTTCAGAGAACCTTGCGCAAAACTACAAACACACATGTGCAGAGACACGCGCGCAAAGCAACGCACATGTGCGGAGACCCTCACGCCAAGCTACAAACACATGTGCACAGGCACACGCACACGCACACAAAGCTGCAAACACACATGTGCATGTAGTAAGTGGTAGTCCCGTGACCTCCCTCATAACACGCTGCCCATGTGAACAGCTTGGAATGCATGCCTGCTTCTGAATGTTCACCCACGACCATGCAAGTTTCTGGAAGGGGTGTTGAGGAACACCCTGCCCCCACCACCTTAAGAAACGACTAAAAACCAACCCCAACCCTACCCCCTTGGCCCATCAAAACCCAAGCCTCAGCCCCCCAACACCAAATTTCTAATACAAATGTGTGCAGAAATCACATTGTGAAAATAACATTGACAACATTCCAATTTCCATTTTCCATTTTTAGCCTATTTAGCATTAGCATTTGACACTGAGTGACCACATATGCTAAAATGTGGGCACCCCTGGTCAAAAAGCCAATTAATATCTTGGTGAACAGAAGCAAATCTGAACTGGAAGTGTTACAGAGTTAAACATGAGACCTTTCTGCAATTTTCTTTTTCATTTTTAGTGTTTATAAATAATAAAAAAGGAAAAGGGCCCGTACAAAAGTTTGGGAACCCTTTTGGATTATTCTCTGTTACTTTTTAAAAAGATAATTAATAAGGCCCTGACGATTTACTTGATAGGGGTTCAATGTGTCAGGTGAATATAATTACAGGCCTGAACTTTTTATTCTGTAGTAACTACATGACTTCTAAAGTATCCAACTGCAGTGGCTGTTCAGTCTGGTGTTAACAACCATGGGTTCCTCTTAACAGTTGTCCAAGGATTTCAGAATGAAAATGGTTCATTTCCACCAAGAAGGAGAAGGCTACAAAAAACTCAACGTTTCAAACTGCCTATTTCCACTGTCAGAAACATTATTAGAAAATGGAAGGTAAATGGATCAGTTGAAGTCAAAGCGAGGTCATGAAGAAAATGACAGATAGAATGTCCCAAGACCTGGTGAGAAATGCTCAGAAGTACCCACACATCACTGGCTTCCTATTGCCGCACGCATCCGTTTCAAGGCCCTAGTGTTGGCATTTCAGGCTGCTAAGGGGACTGCCCCACCTTACATACAATCCTTGATCACTCCCTATTCCCCAGCTAGACCACTCCGGTCTGCCAGCTCTGGTCGCCTTATGGTTCCCTCTCTACGTGCACCTGGCGGTCGAGCTGCACGTTCACGCCTGTTTTCTGTTCTGGTTCCTCAGTGGTGGAATGACTTGCCTACCACTGTCAGGACAGCAGAATCCCTCCCCCTATTTCGACGTAGACTTCAAACTCTACCTTAGTCCTCCCTCCTGATTTCCCCGCCCCTCCTTTCTGTTATCCCTATCCTTGCACTTATGATGACGACTATGTTTAGAACAGCATTCTATGTGTATTTTCCTAGTTCTGGATGTGATGCTTTGACTTATGGTAGAACCTATGCACTTGTAAGTCGCTTTGGATTAAAAGCGTCTGCCAAATGACAAAAATGTAAATGTAAACTACAAAAGAGCTGCAAAAAAGAGTAGCAGGCACAGGTGTAGCTGTGCACAGGACAACAATACAACAAGACCTACATGGCAGAGTTAGAAGCCTTTCCAACAAACTCAACACAAAATTAAGCATTGAGAAGCCTGAAGCCTTTTGGACCAATGTGTTTTGGACTGACAAAACCAAAATTGAACTTTTTGGCCACCACCAAAGAAGCTATCTTTTGGAGAAAAAAGGGTGAAGCCTTTGTAGAGAAGAACATCTTGCCAACTCTTAACCATGGAGGTGGATCCATTATGCTTTGGGGTTGTGTGGCAGCTGGTGGCACAGGAAATATTGTACAAGTGGAAGGAAGAATGGATTCCATCAAATATGAAGAAATTATAGAGGCTAATGTTCAGGTCAGTCCAGACATTGAAGTTGAAGAGAAGTTGGGTATGCCAGCAAGACAATGATCCCAAGCATACCTCAAAATCAACCATGAAGTACCTTCCGGAAAGACGGATGAAGGATTTGTAAATGCTGGCACAGACCCCAGACTTAAATATTATTGAAAATCTCTGGAGAGATCTCAAACAGGCCATACATGCAAAGAGGCTGAAGAATATTTGTGTTCTGCCAGGAAGAATGGGGGAAAATTCCAAAAGCGAGAATTGGCGAGCTGGCTAAAGTAAGCGTTTGTAAGCTGTTATCGTTGCCCAAGGAGGAGTTACTCCTAACTGACAGGGTTCCCAAACCTTTTTGCTTTTTTATTTTATTTTGAAACTGTAAAAAAAAGAAGTTATCTTGCTTTAACATTTTAAGAAATGTGACATGTTTAACTTTGTACCATTTAGAGGTCAGGTTCGATTCTGTTCACCAAGATTGTAATTGTAAAAGGCTTTTTGACCAGGGGTGCTCAGATTTTTGCACATGACTGTATATCTGACTGGGGTGGGGTGGGGGGCTGGGACACCCCCTCTGCCAGTTAGTGTTCTGTGAGAGTGGTACTCAAGGAGGGAAGAGCCCAAATCCAGCAAGATTAGCCTCTCCAGGTTAGCCCACCAAGATTAGCCACTCTAGGTTAGCCCTCCAAGATTAGCCTCTCCAGGTTAGCCCACCAAGATTAGCCACTCTAGGTTAGCCCACCAAGATTAGCCTCTCCAGGTTAGCCCACCAAGATTAGCCTCTCCAGGATGCCCCACCAAGATTTGCCTCTCCAGGTTAGCCCACCAAGATTAGCCTCTCCTTGTTAGCCCACTGAGATTAGCCTCTCCAGGGTGCCCCACCAAGTTTACCATCTCCAGGTTAGCTCGCCAAGATTAGCCACTCTAGGCTAGCCCACCCAGATTATCCTCTCCACGTTAGCCCACCTAAATTACCCTCTCCAAGTCAGCCCACACAGGACCCAGACATGCAAAACATTTTACCTGGAAAGCGAGAGAACAGAGAAAACCTCTTTAGAGAGAGATGACGAGGACGAGACGATGCCACTGAGGGAGAGAGACTGGGAGAGACAGCTAAAACAGGAAGACAAATGGAGGAGAGGGAGAGAGAGAGACATGGGGAATAGAGGGAGAGGGGGTAGAGGGTAAAATAGAAGGTAGACAGAGAGACAGTGGGATAGGGAAGGAAGAGAGATGAATGCTTGGATTTAGACAATTAACTTCCCCATGGACCTGCAGACAAAAACCTACTACAGGGATGTCTGAGGATGTTCACTCAGATGGAAATAATAAGGACAGGACCATGTGGGGGTCAATTCCATTTCAGTTCAGTCATTTCAGGAAACTAAGGCCCAATGTGCATTAAGAGGTTTTTCAGTTAACCACCAAATTCAATTACAAATAATTTCCTGAACTCACTGAACTGAAATGGAATTGAAATGGACAAATTCTAATGTTGTCAATAAACTTAAGACCAGGTGTGCAAATTGAATAAAAAAATCTGATGTTTGACATTTAAAACATTTTAATATGACTCATAAAGGGGGCAATAATTAACTACACACAAACACAGACATACAAATGTGATATGACTGACCATAACCTGAATCTGGGATTGTGAGGGACATACACATGAACTGCTGGAGACTTTGATACACAGGTCACCACAAAGAAACAAGACAAAATTGGACAAGAAAAAACAAAATAGGAGGGAGGTTGGCAAGACAGACACAGAAGAGAAATAAGCACTGCTACCTCCTCATGACTGGTTAAAATGTGAGAAGAGAGGGAGAGAGAGAGACTCAAAGGGCGTGAGCCATGTTTTAGAAAGAAAGCCAGAGATTTAGACAGGGAAAGAAATAGAAAACATAAATCTATGATGCATATTATGCTGGTGAGAGACACAGACATATTACTTCAACATCTGCCTGGTAGTGCCTCATAAGACTGTGCTTTAACACTTAAGACAACTACAGTTTCGTGTTCGTCTTCCTTGTGGTACTTATTGTCAGCCACTAGGTGTCAGTAATGCAACAGCAATGCCTTAACCATCGACAGTTTCCAATTAATCTCACCCAACAGTTCATCGTCAGGTAATGAGAGAGTGATCAATTACCTTAATCCAATACCGACATAAAAGACAGAGTGACGCAGACACAAAAACACAAACACCATCTGTGTAGTTAATTCTCTCACCCGCCTCTGACTACCACATGTTCAAGCTTCCGCAATATTCCTAAGTGTGTCAGAGTATCAGTTTCCCAGGCAACGCCATTAGCTTTGCCTTGCAAAAAGGAAAAATAATGCAGACTAGCCCTTGAATGCTAATAATAATAATAATAAATAATAATTTATTTAGCTGATGTTTTTATCCAAAGCGAGTTACAGAGGATTATACTAAGCAGGGGACAATCCTCCCTGGAGCTATGCAGGGTTAAGGGCCTTGCCCAAGGGCCCAACGACTGTGTGGATATTATCGTGGCTACTCCGGGGCTTGAACCACCAACCTTCCGGGTCCCAACCATGTACCGTAGCCACTAGGCTACAGGCTGCCCCAAATGATGACAACATCATTTGAGTGTGAACTAATCAACTTCTCCACAGGACCTTTGTGGTCCAAGCAGCATAAATAATAAATGCACAGATAAAGGCAGAATGACAGCCTGACCACTCACTGAGAGGATGCCATCAAATGCCATGTCTAGAAGTTACCCTAGCATTAAGAAGCCTGCCTGTCAAAAGCACATTACCAGCCTTTAAAAGGCCTTTGTACAAGAAGACATACCAGCCAGCGATGGGAATAAGGTGGAGAGAGAGCGGGTAGACGGGACAGAGAGGTGGAAGAGCAGACAGATAGGCGGGAAGGGAGGGGGGACTCACCCAGGGGGGGGGAGCTCAAAGCCATGACACCGTAGTATGAGAAAGGTCCTGTCTCGAACTTCATGTTCTCGTTTCCTGCCTCCACCTCAACCCGGCCCTGAGAAGTTACAAACAAGAGTTGGAGGCTGTCGTGATAACCCAGAGGTGCTTGCTGGACCCTTTTTCGGAGGAGGGTGGTAGCTCTCCTGCTCCGACAAAATAAAACAGGCAGACCCCCAGAACAGAGAGAAATGGCAGCAGAAAGTTCACAAAGGTCACACTGTTTTCTTTCACTGTATAAATGCACAGTGGTCAGGATAACCCACTCTGTGCTTGAGCACAGCACTGGGGCGCTATGGTAACCCTGGTGTAAGGACACAAACACAGAGCACATCTCAATCAATACACCGGCTCTTACAGTCTCTGGGACATTTCAGCTGACGACAAGGGCCCAATCAAAAGGGAAGATATTATCAGCAGTACTGGACTGGTTGTCTGCAAATCAAGCAGATGGCAGTTGAGGCCCCCTGGGTTGGTGGAGTTTTCAGACTTACACTGGGTTGTTTTCTAGAGTGAGTGTCAGGCTACCTCTATATTCCAGTCACTTGTCAGTCACGTGTGTGTGTGTGTGTGTGTGTGTGTGTTAGTTGTCTGGGGTGGGGTCAAGAAAAAGTCAGTTGCAGGGGACAGAAAAGGTGTGTTCTATCAGGACACCTTAGCACCATCTGTCAGGGCAAAGATGAACAAAAGAGTTTGGACATGACCATTCTTTTTTTTTGTTGATCCATTGAGTATTTTATTTGATATGTGCCATTTCACTTTACAAGAAGAGACCTGCTGTATTTGTATCAGTTCCGGGAATGAATCTTTCAGAAATTTTGGGTACCTCGCTGCCCCCTACAGGAAGGCGGTGTAATGCCAGCGCAGGGGCGGTGTGATGTGAGCCGCTGTCAGCAGTGCATGGCATGGGGGTGTTGAGCTTCAGGAGCTCAGGTAAAGAGAGCAGTGACCTCTGTCTGCAGTGCCCTGTCGCCACCTTGGAGGTGTTATGCGGTCCCTCCCCGGAGCCAGCACCCCACACCTTGCAACCAGACCCCCCCCTCTCCGATTGCACATGGAGAATCACTGTCACCATATCCCCTTACCTCTGCTGGCCTTACACACCAGTGCTGACGCACAGACACACACACACACACACACACACACATATACAAACACACATGGGTGCACATGTACATGCATGCAGACATACACACTCAGGGCTCCAGAGTTATTGGAAAAAAGGCTGCATATAATAAACAACATGGATAATGATCTATATTTTAAGTTAAAATATATGGGAAAACTTTTATTTCAATACATTTACTCTCATGTTTCAATGTATTTTATTTAGGAATACATTTCTTTCTGATTGGCACCCCTATCAATTATTGGAAATAAAATCAAACAAAGTTAAATTGGCAATACAATTTTAGATTAATTTAGTTAAGTCTAAATTAACTTAATTGTGTTATTCCATCACTTCCTGTTTCACTAGAGTATAAAAATGAGGTCACAAACATGCAAAATCCATTTGTCAACCATCAACATGGGAAAATCCAAACAATTGTCAATTCAGAAGACACAGATGGTAATTGATCATCACAAATCAAGTAATGGGTACAGAAAAATATATATATAAAGGTTTAAACATACCAAGTATTAAAAAAACATTAAATTGCACCTCCATACCAGCAAAGTCTTTGGAAGGGTGGGATGAAGACAGCCCATTACTGAGCACAATAAACAAAGCCAAGCATCTTGTGTTTGCCAACCTCACTGGAATTATGACTATTAGAGTGTGCTATGGTCAGATTGAGACCAAAATGGAATGTTTTGGCAATACACACTATCAACATGCTTGGTGGAAAAATGGAATACATATAAGGAGAAGCACCTCATAATTACTGTGAAATATGGTGGAGGTTCATTAATGTTTTGGCGATGTTTTGCTGCCTGTGGTCCAGGGGCACTATTTAAGCACAATAAATTCAACAAACTACTAGGAAATATTGGCAGAAAATATGGTTGCCACTGCTAGGAAGCTGAGTCTTGGTCATCGGTAGATTGTCCAGCGTACATCAAAATCCACGCAGAAATGTTGAAGTAAAAACAACAACTATGTTGTGCAATGGCCATCTCAATCTCCAGACTTAAATCCCATGAAAAACCTGTGGTCTGAACTGAAGAGGGGGTATCCCAAGGATATCAATGATTCTGAAAAGTTCTGCATGGAGGAATGGTAAAAAAAAACACTCCAAGTGTGTACTCTAACCTTATTACAGGAAAAGACTCGTGGCTGTCATCTGTGCCAGGGGTGTTTGCACTTAAACCAGGGGCATTTTGGGGAAATGTTTTCATTTATTTGAAGACTATGGTTGATTCCATTGAATCATTAATAAAGCGCACTACTTTACGCATGTTGGAAAATGTCAATAACTGTATTATTTTTTAGTTTGCAGCACTTTTTGTGAATATTCATTAAGGTGCCAATAATTCTGGAGCCCACTGTGTACACCATGCACAAACACACTGCCAGATCTACGCGTCACATTTGCAGGCAAGTTATGGCAGAAGATGTAAATGCATGCTAATATATGCCATAGCATATCATCTGTAAATGATGAGTCTTCAATGACAGCAGCAAAACACCACGTCCCGGCAACCGTGCTTATTTACCAATGACTGCAGGCACGGTTCTCAGCCCAGGGAGCCATGTCACATGCTGAAAAACCCAAACTAAAAGACGAGGAAACGCAATGCTCATGAGCAGAGATCCCTGTGGCACGGCGGACTGGGTCCCGATTGGCTTCCCCGAAGGGAACGGCGGGGGTAAAATCTGCCCTGACCCCCCAGCTGCGCTCATCTCCGGAGGTAGGGGAAGGAAGGAAGACCACATTCCGGTTTAGTGAAGGTCACTTTGGGTTTGTGTTGAGGGGAATATGCCTGTGTGCGCGTGTGCGTGTTAGGTGTGGATTAGCCCCGCGGTCCAGGCTCACTGGCAGTGGGTAGACTCTCTTACATAAGCAGGATAAATTAGCGGAGGGCAGACCTGCGGGTCCCAGCTGGGCGTTCTCACCCCCCAGAGAGGACACAGCTGCTCCTGTCCTAACCGGAGCACCGACCTGTCAGTCTGCCACAGCATGTCCACACACACACACACACACTCACACACATGTACACACACACACAAACATGTACACACACACACGCTCACACACGTACACAGACTCACACATGTACACACACACACATACGTATTCACACACATCCACGTGCACACACATACACACGTGCACTCACACACACACACACACACACACGTACACACATACGCAATGCAAAGATAGAACCAGTCAAATCTTCTCCTCATTAAATATTGCTGTGGTCACATTTAATGGCATCTGACTGCTGTCCCATTTGGCTTTAAAGCATGTCAGATATGAGTATTTATCGCAACACTGAAAAACTGCTGACGCTCTGTACACATGGATTAAAAATGCAGCCACAGAGGATGGCTCAGGCTTGATGTGATATGGTGATTGGATAAGAAGGAGTGTGATGTCATTGTATGGCAGGGGCTAGGACAGAGGTCGGAAACCCTGGTCCTGGAGAGCCGCAGGGTGTGCTGGCTTTCGTTGTTACTCAGCACTTAACTGATCAACTAAAACAGTCGATTACACAGTTAACTCGCCTTGCTGGTATTAAGGCGAAAACAAAAACTAGCACACCCTGCGGCTCTCCAGGACCAGAGTTGCCGACCCCTGGGCCAGGATGTGGATGTGACTGGATAAGAAGGGATGTGATGTGATTGGGCAGGGTTGGAAGTGATGCATTGTATTTGGAATGGGAACAGATGTGATGGGATGACATCCTTCGATTAAAGATGCCCACATCCCGAGTGGCACAGACACACACACATATACACACACCCATACACACATACACACACACACAGGCATCCGCTCACTCTCACACACACCCCTACACACGCGCGCACACACACAGGCATTCGCACACTCTCACACACACACACACACACACACACACACACACACACAAACACACACACGGGCATATGCGCACACACACACACACACACACACACACGGGCATATGCGCACACACACACACACACGCACACACACACACACGGGCATATGTGCACACACACACACAAAAACACACACACAGGCATATGCGCACACACACATACACACACACACACACACACATAGGCATTCGCACACTCTCACACACACACACACACACAAACACACACACGAGCATATGCGCACACGCACACACACACACACACACACACACGGGCATATGCGCACACACACACACACACACACACACACAGGCATATGTGCACATACACACACAAAAACACACACACGGGCATATGCGCACACACACATACACACACACACGGGTATATGCACACACACACACACACACACACACCAACATCTTACATCCTCCAACTGCCCCTGCTGGATAAGACCCAAATCAGTTTAGGCTAAATGCCTCAAGCCGAAGGACACAAAATCCTCACCCAGTTCACCTCACCCTCCGCCGTGAGACAGAGAGGGAGGAGCCGGCCGGCGAGCGGGAGAGACGCGGGCCGCAGCGTACCTGCAGGATCAGGATGAAGTAGTCCACGGCCTTGCCGCGCTGGTAGATGTAGTGCTGGGGGGAGTGCTTGCTGCTGTCGCTGAATTTGATCTCCTGGATGACGTGCGGGTGTCTCAGGATCCTCAGAAGCACCTTCTCAGTGATCTGGAGCGGGCTGAACAGGCTCACCTCTAGGGCCGGGGGGTGGGGGGTGGGGGGTGAAGGGTTGGGCAGGTTAGTGTCCCACTTTGGGCTGACTGTTCACTTACAGACTTTCAGCTTTGCTCTGACCAAATAAATGTGTGCTTCTTCCTTGTTTCACCCCACCTAGGAATGCACAGCCGTGCCAGTAGAAGCACTCGGTGCTGTAATATTGACTGTGGATAGTGCAGATAAGCTTCTTACCACTTATCACTGAGAAACTTCGCACTGCAGTTTGCGAGCTGCACTCACACAAACATGAGTCGGAGCAAGGCGCTTCGTCTGTGGCTTACTGGTTCTGCAAAAGTGTTTTTGTCTTGTAATGAGACATAGACACTTATTTTGTGATCTCAAGTAGACAATATTAGCTTGCTTGACATTACGGGTGAAATTGTCTTACCCCATTGGCAAATCTTAAAATTGTAAAACTGTCTCAGTGCAAGAAAGGTAACAAATAATATTTTAAGTCCAAATATAAGAAATGACTTTTTAAGACTGACATATATATATATTTTTTGCAGTGAGTTCTTTTTCTGTGCACTGAAACAGTGTCTTAACAGGATGAGTCACCCAGCAGCCCCTGTCTTCTCTAAGCTCCCATAATGCTCTTTTCTCCTATACTGAAAAGGAGCATAACATACTTGGACTCTGACATGCAGCCTGTCTGCTCTTAGCTCACAGACATGCTGTCTGGCTGTCGTTATCTCACTGACAACTATCTGGGAGCCAACTGGCTTTAGTGTCCGGCTTTAAGTAGTTCATATGGCATTTCTGCAGAATCGCATTGGCATACAATATTCAGATTGTCTTGCTAGCAGTAGCAGCCCAGTAGGGCTTTGGTTTTGGACACTTTCTCCCTCCCATAGTGCACTGCACAGACAGGTGAAGCCAAAAGCCCCGCCCCCTCAGACAGATCCAAGTTTAGCTAGCTCCATGATAGGATTAGTGATGTCAACCACGGAATGCCCAGGCGGGATTAACGAGGCCTAGTGTTTGACTTCCTCTGTCAGGACAAACATCTTTCTTTGGTCGGTGTGTGTGTGTTTGTGAGTGTACACGTGTGTGTGTGTGTGTGCGTGCGTATGTGTGTGTGTGGGAGATGGACAGGCGTTTCTCTATGTGTTTGCTCTGCTGTCTGACCCAACAACAATTGTTAAGAGGCAATGTTCCTGCCTGGTTTCTATATTAAAAAATGACGTCTCGCTACAGTTCTATTTTTGTCCCAGCGTGGCTTAAAAATAGCACTTAAAATAAAGAAAAGTGTGAAGGCTCAGCATACTCCATTTTGGTGTTCAAGCAGGACCAGCAAGCAGCACCCCTGGAGCAGAATGCCAGGGTTATATATAGTCTTGCTGCGCACTGGCATCAGTGTCATAGTACAGCACTGCAGTGCATAGCAGTGTACTGTGGTGCACTACAATGGAAACTCTGCTGTGTGTGTTCAGACAGTGTTGCAGCTTTACTGCAGGGTCTTACCACTACTTCATCCAGGGGGCCAGATTCTTTTAAACATTTTTTCAGACCTTGGAATTAGATCCCTAGGTTCCAACTGACATTTTAAACAAAAGTATGCTGGGGTGTGTAGTGTGGGGCTTCAGCGTGCAGTAGTACAGGGTGCCGGAGAAAGCAGTGTGGATCTGCAGTTGTTGTATTTGTTGCAGTGTGCAGTTGGTACTCTGGTACTTTTGTACATTCCACTCACCTGTTGCCAGGAAGCGGTGGGCAGCTAGCATTAGCTGAGGTGAAATCTTCACATTGGATTCAGTCTCTTGTTTGAACGCAGAAAAATCGGGTTTATTTTTGTTATAGGCCACTTTTGTTCTGTTGCGATTATCAGCTGGAGAGACAGGCAAAAACACAAAAAAAAGAACAGCAAATAAATAAATAATATGGAGAATCCCCATATACATGTTTTTCTGCCATATTATTTTAAGGACCAATATTGTGCAATGCATCACAGCAGCACATGCACGAGCAGCACAAATGAGCTAAACTGAGACACCGGCGTGAAACGCATACACCACATTATAATGCTGCCAGCATTAGCCGGACTTGTGCATATCAAAGTCAAGCACAATTAGTAATCAAGTAACCAAGACATTCGTCATAAAAAAGTGTTAAAATTTGTGTATGCATTTTGACATCACTTTCAAAGTTAGCAACATTGCAGAGTCCCAAAGTCCACCATTCTGGTTTGTATGTACGGTTTTGCTGTAGCCAGATTGGAGCAAGGCTAACTGAACATTGATAGGTCTAGAAAACGTATTAAGTCACAGACAAAGCCAAGGCAATTTTAAGCTTTGGATGTGCTGCGGACTCACTGTAGAGGTCGGACTCATCCAGGATCTCAGACTTGATGATCTCCTCTATGACGTCCTCTAGTGTGACCAGACCCAGCACCTCATAGAAGGGATCGCCCTCCCCCTCACTGTTCACCTTCTGCACTATGGCCAGGTGGGACTTACCTAAGGCAGAGAGAGAGAGGCTGTTATACCCCCTGGACAAATAAACACACATACACACACACACACACACACACACATGCATGCTCACACACACGACAAGGGCTCTCAGAATCATTATTCTTGCACTAGATGACTAATATACAAGTTAACATATGTATCATTAGTTATGTAGTCCCAGTCTTCCAGAAAAGTGTAACAGTACAATCTTTGCTTTATTATTTTTGTTTGCTTTACTGCACATACTGTATTTATGGATAAAAACATTGTATTCAGGGTGCACTAGAACTTCAGCCTGAAACAAGAAAGTTGATAAATGGTAAATGATAAACCATGAATGCCCCTTCTACCAGGTAATACAGTTTATAAATTTAAAGACTATTAGGTTATGCAAGCCTGCCTAGGTCACAACCCCCATTCAATAAATAATTACACTTGCTTCTTAAACAAATATACATCTACACTCTGTGAGCACTTCATTAGGCAGACCTGTACACCAGCTTGTTAATTCAAAGGCTAATATACAAAATATATAAAAATGTAATCAGCCAATCATGTGGCAGCAACTAAATGCATAAGGCATGGTCAAGAGATTCAGCTTCAGCAAATGTCAGAATGGGGAAAAATGTGATCTCAGTGACTTTGACTGTGGAATGATTGTTGGTGTCAGATTGGGTGGTTTGAGTATCTCAGAAACTACTGGTCTCCTGGGATTTTCATGAGCAACAGTCTGAGCAAGACTGTTTGCAGAGAATTGTGTGAAAAAAGCAGCTGAGCAGCAGTTCTGCAGGCAAATGTATTGTTAATGAGAGAGGTCAGAGGGGAAGGGCCAGACTGGTCAAAGCTGACAGGTAGGTAACAGTAACGCAAATAACAATAATAACACACATTACAACAGTGGTATTACAATAGCTAATAAAGTGCTCAGTGAGTGGATACTTTCCACCAATCTTTTGAATAAAAAAAATTACAGTTAAATGAAAATATACAGAAAATATTTTACATAATAAATAAAGGCTATAATCAAAAATCTTATTAATGGATGCTGTGGTGTGTATATTAGCAGTGGGGCAGAGTCTGTGGAGGACACTGTTATGGGTCTCTGCTGAATTCCTGAGTGCAGAACTAATAGTTTTAAAGAGGAAGATAAAAAGGAGTCTAAAGGGGGCAGTGAAAGAGAAAGAGAGAGAAATGGGGAGAAAGAAGAGTGGAGCTACGTAAATCCAAAGAATTATCAGATATAATTTTGCAGTATTTCTGTTTTCAATGCGCCATTTGTTTTGACATACTTTACAGTGTGTAATCATGCTAATAAAAGTATAAAGCTGAAGCAGAGCTGTGAGATAATTAACCGCGCATATCTATCGATCGCCTCATTTCTCTCTCCCTTTCGAACATCCCTCTTTTTATCTTCCACCCTCTTCCTTTCTCTCACCCCCACTCTTCCCCTCCCTCTCTCGCTCTCACCCCCCCACTCTTGCATTCCACTTTCTCTCTTTTTTTTTCCACATCCCTCCCTCTCTCTGTCTCCCTCCATCTCCCTAAATCAGTAGGTCCTGTGGGACTCTCTCTCTCCCTCTCTCTCTCTCTCTCTCTCTCTCTCTCTCTCTCTCTCTCTCACACACACACACACACACACACACAGGATAAGGGCATAAGAAGTGAGTGAAAATGATGACCCTTCATTCTCCTCAAACAAACAGACCATGCAATTATAAACAAGGTCAAGATGCCTTCACATTGATCCATAAAAATGGGCATAAGTAATGTGTAATCCTGGCAGTTCTCACGGTTAGACTTGGTGCAGACACTGGCAGCAGCACTGCACTCTGATTCGCTGGAGGGTCCGCCAGCCCACTAGTGACTCAGACATCGAGGATAGTGACGCATTACATCATTGTGGTTTCCCTTGACAACGCAAAGTTGCAGGGTGGAGAAGGAAAAAGGGGGGGGGGGTGCTTATATAATGATGTCACCCTTCCAGGCATTATTAGTGATCATGTGCAAATGGTAATGAGGAAGTGATGGTCTAACTGGCTTGTATCTATTAAGAGAAATATCAACACAGTTACTAGCGCAGTGATATGGGAGATGTGTCAGATTAATAAGGATGCTTTTTTTTTTTACCGAGGTGCCCAGGTGTCCAATCTTGGAAGAAAGACAGCGTTGTGCACTGCAGAGCACAGAACCCAGAACACACTCACAGGAATAACACTCCAAAAACTCTTCACTTTTTTTCCTGAGATATCTCTTGGCTACATGCAAGTCCATTGAACCACAGCCTTGATGAACTCCCCTCCAGGCTACACTCTCTCCTCCTGCACCTGGCCAATCCACTCTCCTCTTGGCCGTGGGCTTTGATGACATCATAATCACTTGCTCTGAGAGATGTCACAAAGCATGTGCATGGAGTAACTTTAGTCAGACCATGTTTCATAAGGAAATACCTTAGGGAAGAGAGTCTCTTCAGAGAGTCAGAGTGCATGTCTGTGTGTGTGTGTGTGTGTTTGTGTGTGTGTACGTGCGTGTGTGCGTGTAGGCCTGTGTGTGTTTGTGTGTGTATCGCCTCAAGGTATAAAAAAAGGAGTCACAAAATCAAAGATTACCCGCTTAAACCAACACAATAGTCTTCATTTTAGCTTAAATAGCCCCTCTTTCCAGCTCAGTAAATAAGGCAGAGAGCATTTCAATGAGGCTCTTACCATCAAATTGCAATTCACTGTAACCAATCAGACACTCCCTGACTCAAACACAGAGTGTCGGACATTTAAGAGAGGGATGCTCTTTTGGGGACAGCAAATTTTACAAATACACATTACCTCAATGTGCAAGAAAAATAAAAATAAAGCAGATTTCAATACCTCTTACTGAGTTAGCAGAAGCTCTAGGAAGAGCACCCTCCATTCGCTTCAAATGTTGAAATGTACTAGGGTCTGCCCATCACAATGGGTAGTAGAGGTAGTGGCCTCTGTCTTGAATGAATAGGAGTCTAAATAAAAAAACCACAAAAAAAGAACACTCCTCCTTCCCCATCACTCTATTCCTCTCTACCTTTCTTTCTTACACCTCTTTGTCACTTCCAAATGTCCTTCCCTACAGATACTGAATGCTGTGACTGATAAAGGGCATTTGCTGTTGAAGTACATTGTAGTGAAAAGGTCAGAATGGAATGGATGCCCTGAAATTTCATCTCTTTCACAGCAGGAGTCTAGCTTTGTTGGTGAAGGGCTATAATAAACCAGTCTGACACCAGCTCCACAGCGGGAAAGGGCTATAATGAGCCAGTCTAGTTTCAGCTCTACAGTGGGAAAGGGCTATAATGAGCCAGTCTAGTTTCAGCTCTACAGTGGGAAAGGGCTATAATGAGCCAGCCTGGTTCAGCTCTACAGTGGGAAAGGGCTATAATGAGCCAGTCTAGTTTCAGCTCTAAAGTGGGAAAGGGCTATAATGAGCCAGTCTAGTTTCAGCTCTACAGTGGGAAAGGGTTATAATGAGCCAGCCTGGTTCAGCTCTACAGTGGGAAAGGGCTATAATGAGCCAGTCTAGTTCTAGCTCTACAGTGGGAAAGGGGTATAATGAGCCAGCCTGGTTCAGCTCTACAGTGGGAAAGGGCTATAATGAGCCAGTCTAGTTTCAGCTCTACAGTGGGAAAGGGCTATAATGAGCCAGTCTAGTTTCAGCTCTACAGTGGGAAAGGGCTATAATGAGCCAGTCTAGTTTCAGCTCTACAGTGGGAAAGGGCTATAATGAGCCAGTCTAGTTTCAGCTCTAAAGTGGGAAAGGGCTATAATGAGCCAGCCTGGTTCAGCTCTACAGTGGGAAAGGGCTATAATGAGCCAGTCTAGTTCTAGCTCTACAGTGGGAAAGGGGTATAATGAGCCAGTCTGGTTCAGCTCTACAGTGGGAAAGGGCTATAATGAGCCAGTCTAGTTCTAGCTCTACAGTGGGAAAGGGCTATAATGAGCCAGTCTAGTTCTAGCTCTGCAGTGGGAAAGGGGTATAATGAGCCAGTCTAGTTCCAGCTCTACAGTGGGAAAGGGCTATAATGAGCCAGCCTGGTTCCAGCGCTACAGTGGGAAAGGTTATACTGAGCCAGGTTGTTCTTTGGAGCTTGTGGTTTCATAGCAGAACATGCAAATCCCCTCCACTTACCTGCCAACATCAGCCTGTTCTACAGAAGAATGTCGCTTCATGTCTACTCCATGTTAGTGTTCCAAACCAACTCTGTCTCATCAACTAATCTGGCTCTATAAACATTATTAAGTGCACTTTTGGGGGTATATAGAGTGAACCAGGCAGTGAGGAGAGGGAGGGAGAACGGGAGAAAGAGCGTTTGAGGTGCCTCTCAGCCATGGGCTGTTTATTTTCTCTTTTCCTCAAACACGGCGACTCAGATGCAAACACTGCCACTGCAGTCCATCGCTGTGCCAATCAGGGGGGTCGTGCGTTTGTTTCCCTGTGCGAGGGGATTTATTTAAAGCACACGCAGCGCTTTATTCATTTATTTATGCATTTATTTATTCACCAGCAGGCGACTGCATCCGGGGCGGCTCCCTGAGCTCACACTCCAACTGGATGTTTACTGACAAAGCCTTGAGTGCTCCTGCAATATTTACTGAACAAGTCTTACATTAGAAACCCTGCTCCCATTATATATAATAAAAGTGTCACTTCAGGAACCCTGTTTTCATCATATTTATTTATAATGTCTCATTGGGAGCCCAGCCCTCGTGACATTTTCTGAAGCATATCCAGTTAGGGATCCTGCCCTTGTTAGCAAGGGCACCTTTCCAAACAGAATCCCACCACCAAATCACCACACTGCCCCCCTCCGGACTATATTGAGCAGCAGTACAACTCTGCACTGAGAACCCATACATAAATCTAATGTTTGCATAATGCATAATATTTGTCCGTCTTGTTTTTATATAGGAACATACACTCAGTGAGCAATTTATTAGGTAAGCCTATACACCAGCTTGCTAATGCAAATATTGAATCGGCCAATCATGTATCAGGCAATCAGGCAGCGACTAAATGCATAAAAGCATGCAGACATGATCAAGATGTTCAGCTGTTGTTCAGACCAAATTTCAGAATGGGGAGGAAATGTGATCTAAGTGACTTTGACTGTGGAATGATTGCTGGTGCCAGACAGGGTGAATTGTTTTGAGTATCTCAGAAACATCTCCTGGGTTTTTCTGGAGAAGGGCCAGACTGGTCAATGCTGACATGAAGGTGACAGTAACACATATAACCATACATTACAACAGAGCATTTCTGAGCAGACAATGCTTCAAACCTCTAAGGCTACAGCAGCAGAAGACCAATAAGTCTAAAAAATAAGTGTGATAAATACCTAATAACGTCCTCACTGAGTGTATACAGTACATTTCCATATTTCATTACAGTTATTTAGCTGACGCTTTTATCCAAAGCGACTTACAGTTGATTAGATGAAGCAGGAGACAATTTCCCCCTTGGAGAAAAGTGGGTTTAAGGGCCTTGCTCAAAGGCCCAACAGCTGTGCGGATCTTATCGTGGCTACACCGGGGATCAAACCACCGACCTTGTGGGTACCAATCATGTACTTTAACCACTATGTTACGGGCTGCCCCCTGTATGGGCATACTGAAATCGGACAGTGGGGGCTGAATGGCCAGGCCTGGGTACAGTCTGTGCAGAGTAACTACACAGGAGGACAAGGAGGGCGGAGGAAGATGGCCGACAGGAGATGGACGTGCAAAACCAAAAAAGGAGAGTAGCAGTGGACAACACATGAGAAAGAACATAGCATCAGCCCTGTTTGCAACTGATTTATTTTTGGTTCCACACTGACCGAAGTTGCCCACCTGTTCAGGGAACAACTCTGAGAACTGGGTGGGAGGTGAATGTGTAAGGTGCAATGTTTCTTTAAGCTCAGGGAACACTATGTCCAGATGTGTGAAACTGACACTCTGTCAAAACCTATGAACAAAATGTGTTCGGTGTAGTCATGTCAGTGCAGAGTTCTCTGCATGCTACAGCTTGGTAAGGCAAGCAAAGACTGCAGGGACTCTGTCTGCGGTTTCTGTTCAAACATATGATAACAGGTTAAACATGAGGCTTTGTGTTCATAGTACTGAATCACACACAATCACAGCGGTGAACATTTTTTTTTAGTTCTGGTTACATACTGAATTTTTAACAGTAAGGCTGTTTTCCCCTCATTAAACATACGCACCATTTGCCAACGCACATCCTAAAACTCTTGGTGTGATGCGTTTGTGATTTGAACCCAATCTACTGACATTCCAGCTGTCATTTTAACCCAAAAGCAACATGACTTAGACACATGCACACTAGTTCTCTATTGCTCAATGTATGTTCAATGTGATTCAAGGATGGAGAAAGAGTGAGAAATGAGAAATTATGCCAGTGGACTATGGACTCTTGTCGGCAAACATTGCCTCCAAGTCTGTCTGATTTTGGAGATAAAGGGGAAAATGGAAGGTTTATAGAAGGTATTTTGTTCATGTTTGGTTGGGCACAGCATGCCAAACAGGTGATGAAGCTGATATCACAGTGGCTGATCCATTCGCCAATGCACAGATGTGTATGTTTGTGTGTACGAATGGTATAAAAATGTACCCCACCATAAGTCTAAATACACCAGAAGATGGCAAACATGAAAACAATGGGTGCAATGAAGCCTCTTATTTGATTCCAACATGCGTTCAACTTTGTAGTAAACATTCAAGAAAGCAAGTGTGGAGGGTTTCGGTAACACAATAACAAAGCTTACTATTCAGAAAAGACACACGTTCTCTTTTGTTCTCAGTTTTTTAACACCTCACAATTGTGAGACAGAACATACAAAATAATAAGATGACCGCAACAGGCTAGATCCGCAAAATATTCCCCAAAGGAATCCAATTTTGCGTACGTAATCTCCATCTTCTCTTCTCCGATACCCTTCAAATTTCGTCTGAATTACTGGAATAGGCTGTCTGGACCTGGACAAGTAAGACGACTTACCTTTCTTGAACTCCTCTAGCATAGCGTCGAGTTTGGTATCGTGGAAGACGAAGTGGACCGGGTGGTTGTAGAACTTGGTGATGGTTTTAAGCGTTGTGCAGTCGTCCGGGTCCACGAAAGCCAAATCTTTGACATAGAGAATGTCAACAATGTTCGACCGTTCCTCGTCGTAGACCGGGATGCGCGTGTAGCCGCTTTGCATGATCTCTGACATGGTGTTGAAGTCCAGAATCGCGTCGATATGGATCATAAAGCAGTTACTCAGCGGTGTCATCACGTCTTCCACGGTCTTGGTTCGGAGCTCCAGTGCGCCCTGGATAATGTTCAGCTCCTCTTTTACCAAATCATTGTAGGGCTCTGTCACTTTCAACATCTCTACGAGCTTCTCCCGGTTGTACACGGTGCCAATCTCCTGGCCAAGCACGCAGTCCAGCAGCTTGCTGACCGGGAAGGACAACGGAAAGGTTAAAACCATGAAGAACTTCGTCAAAAGAATGGTGTTTGCCCCAACGGCCAAACCGTGGCGAGAGCACAGTGCCTGGGGCACGATCTCACCAAAAATGACAATGCCAACCGTGGAAGCGACCACTGCCCCCAGGCCAGAGCCGATCAGGTCGTCCAGAAGGATTGTGAGCGTGGTGTTGACCAAAACATTCCCTAACAGTAGCGAACAGAGCAGGTAGTTCCCTTTGCTGCGAATTGGCTCTATTTTGCGAGCGTAACGCTTCTCTTTGTCAGTACCACAACTTTGGACTATGCGAAGCTCCATGGGGTCCAGGGCCATCAGCCCCAGGTTGAGCCCACTAAACATGCCGGACAGCATCAGCAGGCAGCAAATTAGGATGCCCTGAAACCATATCGGCAGCAGCGACTTCTTCTCCTCCACCACCAGCATCCTGCCATCGCTGTCCCCCAGCAAGTGCCACCTTCCTTCGGGGTTACTCTTGACGCACAGACCATACTCCTTCTGCGGCTCGCTCTTGCGGAGTGGCTTAATGTTAATTCCGAGCACCCCCGATGTGCCCTGCTTACTGACGTTCATGTAATTGCTGATGCTGATGTCTTTGGTAAAATCGGCACAAGTCCTGTTAACATTGTCATTACTGTTGCCCTCCTCCCCGCTGTCCCCGTGCTCCGTGAACCTGATCTGTGACCAGGTGCCAGAGTTCATATGCACCCCATAAAACCTGAGCTGGACGCTGCTCTCCTCCGTTACCTGGATGACCCCGTCATCAGTGGTCGTGGCTGGTTTGTCGCTCCTCTCCAGCCGCATGCCCAAGATCCGGCTGGCGCTGATCCCCCCGACAACTGTCTCCATTCGTCCGGCCACTGCACCCCAGAGAAAAACGATCAAAGTTAGAACATACCCCTGTCCACTCCATCCTGTCGCCATGTTTGTTTCACTCTCCGCGAGCAGGGAGCTGACGTCACCCACTCTCATTTCCCGCAACCCGCCCCTCTATTAACATAACAACTCCTTCCGCAACGCCTACCGGAGCGGTCAGGTACTGTTTACGGGGAGCTAGTGTGTAAACAAACAAGTGTAAGCGCCTGGAAAACATTTTTTTATAAAGGACTGATCAGTCAGATTGATAAAATGTTTGCATCTTTGCAAGCTAAGTCTGATTTAACATGTCTCAGGTTATTTGTTTACATGCTGAGAATAGCGCATCCCCATCATAAATAATTCAAATATAGTTTTTTTTTAAGCTGCCTGCTTTGCATTTGTTGGGCTACAGCAGGCAATTTTACAGCATTGAAGCAACCCCACTATATGTCAGTAGCCTATATTTGTTCATTCTTCAAATCATTTTAGTTGTCATGTTGGTGGGTTTGTAGACCAGCGCAATTCTGCGTATATTCCCTGTATTTCTCTGAAGCCGGTGGAAAATTATTGTTCGGATAATCAAGGGTGTTTATTGTAGGTTCTGTACACTTTTAACCAGGTTACTGGAATTACCATCACCCGTCAACCCCTTCAATTTGACAGTGCAACCAGACACGTCGAATTTAAAATTATGAGCAGCAAATTAGGTGGTTGAGTTACAGCTGTCATTGACGCCCGGTTGTTATGTAAAAGCACATGGCATCCATAACGTGCCTGTAGCCACCCTTCTCTATCTGCATCTTTCTGGCGCTGTTCCCTTCGCGCGGTGCGGTACTGCATTGGGGACAGAGGGCGGCTAAGCCACGAGGATTTCTTGGAAAAGCGCCGCGGCTCAATCCGCGCCGCCGTGTCAAGTTTCTGGTCAGAGACACCTCTGTGAT
Source organism: Conger conger (assembly GCF_963514075.1). NCBI lineage: Eukaryota > Metazoa > Chordata > Actinopteri > Anguilliformes > Congridae > Conger > Conger conger. Next base: position 31,011,716 of record NC_083771.1, read on the forward strand.
GCAATCTCAACCGGCGGCCCTCTGACATTGATACGGCGTTGTTTCACCCGATGGTCAGTCCATTCACGGGAGCTCTAAGCTGAATTAGTAATCAACTAACTCGCAAAATACTAACTGACTTAAGCATTTCCATCGTAACATGTTATGAATGATAATTTAATATGATATGCTAATGAAACATGCACCACCTCGCCTACCCCTGAAAATCTCAAACTGTCGTAAAATAAATATTCCACAGCTTTAAAAAAATTATTTTATTAAGGGTTATGCCCCCTTTACCATTTCCGATCGACATCTCTCTTGACCCCTGAAATGTTGCTCATTTCTGTGACCTTGACGGGATGTTTTTTAACGGTGTAATTTGGGTCATAGCCCGATATGTATCTAAGAAATGCGTTATTATAACACTGTAGTTGTTGTTGTTTGTATTCTTTGTTGACCACTGATGTTTAATTTGTCTTATTGTTTTAATTTGTCCCGGCACATAGGATGCACATACCACTGGACCCCGTTTCAATGTATTATGTCAGGGCTCCCTCAAGTGGTTAAAGTAATAGTAGCACCCAAACTCGATGTGTCGAAACAAGGAGAGCATAACGATTGGAAAGCATCGTGTTCTCATTATTCTTAGCCTATGTGAGAGTTATGAGCAACTTAACTGAATTTCTTACACCTCAAATAATAATAGGCGAGAACTTACAATATTTGTCGATCAACAGGAGTTTTATCAGACAGAATTAATGGCAGCTTTTGAAGAAACATCAACATGTTGTAATTCAGTAACACTGCTAGAATTTTTTTAAAGCTTATATTTGTGAGCGCAGGTCTGTAATGTGCTGCTTCACTAGTGAGCAGTTTTCAAATGGGAGTATATTTGTAGGAGTATATCATATTTTCATTCCCACTGTAAAGTATTTCTTTAGCAAGCATTAGGCACCACAGATATGGTAAATGGCCTGCATATAGTACCTTTATCCAAAGCACTGTACAATTGAAGCTTCTCATTCACCCACACACACCGATGGCAATTGCCTGACATGCAAGACACCAACCAGCTCGTCAGGAGCAATTGGGGGTTAGGTGAGTTGCTCATGTCGCTCCGATGTTACCCCAAAATAAAATGGAACTGAATTGAATGCCGTAGTAATGAGAGGAGACATACACAGTAAGATGCACACAAACATATACAGACAGAGAGACAGACAGACAGAGGCAGAGGTAGAGCCACACTAACAGATATAAATACAAGAAAACGGACCCCTCGGACAGACAGCATAGAAAAAGTAAAGGTTCAAGGTTGTTTTGAAATGTCTGGCAGGACATGGCCGGGCGGTTGACTGAACACTGTGGAACCATAGATGTCCAAGCTTCACAGCCATACCTGTGCATACTATATGGTTCATATCAGCTTGTACCAGTGCAGGCTTGTATTATATTATATTATTATTATCAATGGCATCAAATCTTTGTATGGGATTGACAACCTTTTATTTCATGGGCTACAGTTATTTCATGAGAGAAGATTCAAAGTTATGCTAAAATACATTTTATTCACACTGTTAAATTAGTTTAACAAAATTGTTAAATATCATCCTGGTGTAACAATTACAAATAAATAACAAATTAGCGTTTACTTCATTTAAGAGGTAGGCCTACATAGCTCACTTGCAGCTAAGAACTTGAAACATTGATATGTAATTTACAGAAGCTTCACAAATGAATGCTTTGTCACGTTTGTTGGACTTTATGAGATTGTTTGCAAACAACAATTGCCATACTGATAGAAGAAACATAACGATAGTCATATGATTAAGAGAGGTATTTCATTCACATATCATATATCATATGCAGTTACTGATAATTCCTTTAAAAAAACATTAAAAGGTTTTAATTTATTCCCATGAATGTTGATTTAAATCTTCTTCAGATTAAAGTAGAATGTAAATAAACATTGACTGCTATTAGCTTGTTATTAATAGTTGAGCTGAAAGATTGTGACCTTCAGCATTAAGCCTTGTTGGAAGCTGTTGGGTATAGCTACAGTACATAAGCCTTTGTGAAACAGAAGAAGAGGGACAGTGTCCTTTGTCATCTCAATGACATTATTGGCTGACTGAACAGAATTCAGTCTCTGACCCAGCCTATTACTCAAATTGCTTCTCTGACTGCATCTGGCTGTCAGACAGCAGAACCTCCACTGTGAAGCTGATCTTCTTGGAATGCACGACACTGTAGGTGTTGTCAAACCGCAGTACATCTGGAATGGAAAAAAGAAAAGAAAATTCTGATTGTTCCTCAAGTAAAGTGATATGAACAAGCATTGTGAAGCCGCTAACAGACCCTTCGTTTACAGAATGCAAACCTGGCAGTCTACGGCTTGGAACTGGGGTCTGTGGCAGTATGTTGTAGTCTGGAAAGAGCCGAACGCGTAATACCAGACCTTGTGAGTTCAAATCCCAAGAAGACTACTGCCATTGCTCCTTAGAGAAGGGTACTTTGCCTGAATCGCTTCCATATATATCCAGATTCATAAACGGGCACCGTGTAAAAACCACAAGCAGTGTGTCCTTTTAGATAAGGACGGCTGCTAAGCGAATGTGTTACGTGAGAAACAATGTAGATCGGCAGTGAGTTAATTGAGGAGTCGGACTGCAGTCCCAGGCCCCGTACTCACAGACGCCCGCGTCAGCGCAGGTCAGGGAACCGTCTTCGGGCACCATGTGGGAGTTGTAGCGCTCGCTGGGCACCACCTCCTGCATTTCCCCAGCCTTCTGCCTGGAGCCGATCCTGGTCTTCAGGAACACCCCGAAGCCGATATCCGCCCCCTCACTCGCAAACTGCCACCTGGGTGCAAGGGCAACGCCATTCAGAGAAAACATCTCACTGTTACCACCACCCCGGTTTCGGTTAAAAACAGGGCGTGCAGGGCTACAGCATGGCTCATCCTGTCCTATTCTAGTGCGTGGATGGACCCCACTGCCTGGAATCGAATCCAAACTGTTCCACTGTGGCCGGCCGCATAAATGGCACTAGCATCACCCAGGGAATGGAGGGTTTCAGTGATTCAGCCAGAAAGATAGCTTCTCATGGTGCGCCAGCTGGTTGACTGGCCACCCACAGCGAGCTGCACATCCCGTGTCTCCCTCTGACCTGCGTGTGTGTGTGCAAGATGCATAATTAACTCCACTGTCAAATACAAATGACAGTTTATGTGTTTTTCCAGATTTGATAGTGCAGCTTGAGATTAGCATTGCAGCATTAGCATCATTAGGCTACAAATTGGGGAGAAAAATGGGAAAATATATTGAAAAACAGGGTGTGCAGTTGTCCTTTAGGCAGTGGGGTTGAATGAAAGTTTATCAGTAAAATAAAAAGTCTGCTGCCTCACTTTGCCTTCTTCTAATCACAGGTAGCTTGGTAACATGAAAATCACCCCTTCAACAAGCTCCATACAATGGCTTCTGCACTAAGCAAGGGACATTTTATAATTTTCTGTAAATGTCTTAGCTATAGTCAGAAAACTATTCATTCCTCCAAAAGTGAGGAGACAGTGTAAGCTGCTTGGTCTAATTGGGTCAGTCTCAGTGAAGCACGCCATCATGTTCTGGTGCTATGCTGAGGGCCAAAGGGCAAGAGGGAAAACAATCAGCAGGGTCACGGTCCCCCAATCTGATGCTCATGAGCATGCTGAATGATTTAGATTTAGAATCCCACCTACCGCAGCACGCAGCCCGGGAACAGGATCTCATATTCCAGCTGGTGTGAGGAGCCGCGGCCGATGGTGACGCTCTGCTCGTACTGCACTTTCACTGAGTCCTGCACGTAGTACGAGCTTGGCACATCGCCCCCGTAGTTTATCTGGAGATGGAAACCCATGATAACGCTGAAGACATAGGAATCTCTGTCCTGGAGAATATGTCTCTCTATCTATCTATCGATCTATTGATCTGTTTGTCTGTCTATCTATCATTACATTACATTAATAGCTTTTGGCAGACGCTCTTATCCGGAGCGACGTACAGTTGATTAGACTAAGCAGGAGGCAATCCTCCCCTGGAGCAATGTAGGGCTAAGGGCCTTGCTCAAGGGCCCAACGGCTGTGCGGATCTTATTGTGGCTACACCGGGATTAGAACCACCGACCTTGTGTGTCCCAGTCCTTTACCTTTACCACTACGCTGCAGGCCGCTCCATCTATCTACCTACCTGTTTGTTTGTCTATCTATCTATCTATCTATCAATTTATCTGTTTGTCAGTGTCAGGGTTTTCCTACTCATTTTCCAAGCAGTAACGTTTTTCGGGCTCACACATGCAGATTCCTGCCTTGGTTAATTGGTATCCAGGTGCAGTCTAATTACTGACCAATTATTTCTTATTGGTAGGCGGGTTCTACCCTATTTAAGACTCATTGTCCCTCTGCTCTGTGCTTGAGTGTTACATTGTGTTTCAGACACTGAGCCAGGTAGAGGTAGCCTTCAAGGCTGGTATTTCATTAGAGACTTAAAGGCGTGTTACCCTGTATTCAGGTAACCGAACCGTATCAAGTTTTCTTTATTTTTTTGTTCATCTATTAAGTCAAAATAGACTTGTGTACCAAGTTTTAGTTGACATTTCGCTGGGGAGTTTCTGTCCTGTTTTTCGTTTTCCCCTTTCTCCTCTAGTGGTCCTCCTAGATTACATTGGGGAGAACCCTAGATTATCTTAGTGGTTATCACACGTTCTGTGGGTAACTTGAAGATTCCCTATTCGGTCGCGTCTGGTGCTCCGTCCCGGCTCCCACAGTCAGTCTATCTATCTTTTTGTCTGCCTATCTATCTAATCTGTTTGTCAACCTGTCCATTTGTCCATCTATTTGTCTCTATCTCTCTGTTTGTCTGTCTGTCTGTAAGCATTCTAACTCCGCTATGCGGTGGTGGTATTTGGGCACATCGAGGCTCCTTGTACTGCAGCAGCGTGGTGCTGGAGCGGCTCTGTCATTCCTGAGCACTGAAGCGTGTTTTCAGCTGACTGCACTCTGGGTCTAAACGAGGGTCAGGGTGCTGAATCACTCGATCCTTCATTGCCACCCGGACGCAGGGGAACAAAGCTCCCCTGTACACATGAACATTTCCAGCTCCCACATACGGGTCCAGCTACTGGAGCAGTGCTGACAAAGGCCGTTTTCTTTTCTATCAGAATTTCACAGTTATGGACAAATGCGATAAAGTTTAGAATGGATCGATTCATCTGAATTCAAATTTATTCCAGCAGCCATACCATCATGCACCCAGCTCCTGCCAAATGGCTGAAGCTAAGCAGATGTGGGCTTGGTTAGTACTCCTGGGAACACTAAGTTGCTGCTGGAAGTGGTGTCGGTGGGCCAGTAGGGGGCGATCTTCCCTCTGGTCAAATTATCCCTAATACCCCAGTGCAGTGATGGGGACACTGTGCTGTAGGAGACGCTGTCTTTCTGATGAGACGTTAAACCGAGGTCCTGACTTACTGTGGTCATTAAAGTTCCCACGACACTCACAGAGTAGGGGGTTCCCCGGTGTCCTGGCTAAATTCCCAGCCTATCTATTTATCTGCAGTACTATATTGATATTACTTGGGATAAAAATCCCAAGTGGATTTTAAGTGGATTCAACATGTGCTTCCAGCAGTTGTTCTAGCAAAAATAACCTTGCCATTTCATTGGGTAAGAAACAAAACTGACTGAGCGCCAAACTGTCTATGGTCCAGAACAGACATGCTCACTGGACTCACAGAAACATGAATTCATAAAATCGGAGATGAGCAGGCAGAAAAATGCTTTTCAAAAAGCCACTTGCCTCCTGGTCTCCTCACCAATACTGAAGGGCAACTAATCCATGATCAGGGATTAGTGACATCAAAGCTAGAAGGAAATAAAGGGTTGAACACAAGCCCGCTTTAGGCCACCACTGTGTTTAAATGCTTCAGTTTAAAAGGTATCCTTGAATCTAAATCTAAATTTAAATCTCCTGCACTGGGATCCAGGTGCAACGCTGAGAAATCTCATTGAATCGGGGGCTAGCTGAAACAGGGGGACGCCCCTGAACTGCCCCTTTACCCCCTCAGTCTGCCCCCACCACTCCTCTGTTATCTCTCACCCAGGTCTTACAGCTGGGGTCCCCATCGGGGTCGGTCAGCGTACCCCCGTAGGCAACAGGCAGCTCCGCCGGGTCTATGTACTTCCGCAGCACCTCCTGCCAGTTGGCTGTAGGGAGGTGGATGGACATGGAGACGGGAACACAGACAGACAAACAGGGAGAGAGAGATGAACCAACACTCCAGGATGAGTACACATTCCTGAGCTCATCTTATTGGGGGGAGGAGTTATTCTTTTATGTATGGTACATACCTCTTGATTCGGTGTGAAATTTTTTTAAGCTTTTTTTTTGTAGCAACTATGAAAAATGCTGCAAACGCACAAGTATTGATAAGTATTTTTTCTACTTCTTCAAACGATTATAATACTAATAAGAACCTGCATTTGTCTGTCTGAGCAGCTCCTCCTACTGGACAGGTGCAGGTGTGTGTTTGGCCGTGTGGCTCTTACCTCCCAGGACCATGATCTTATTGCGTGTGTCCTCACACAGGAAGTGCTTAATCAGGTTATAGGCCACAGGGAAGAGCTTGGGGGCTGCAGAGGGTGGAGGGAGAGGGGCGCAGAGAGATGTGAGTTCAGGAACTGCAGGCAGAAGTCTACAGTCTACTGTCTTTCATAAAGAGAGGGGTGCCACAGTTGTAGTAAGGTTTTTAAGACAGAAGCTTGGCTGAAGCAGCTTTTGATTCGACACATTTTGGACACAAGTCCCTGTTTGCTGAACAGTTACGGCTGTGCTACACCAACATTTCTCACAGACTGCTCACAACATAGAAGTATGTTGGTAGCAGTATGTAGGTATGCACTGCAGGTAAATCTTTTTACTGTGATTCTATGTTCCTGTGCCTGCTATGTAAATTAAATATTTCCACATAAAAGACCAAGATGAGGGAAACTTCTTATCTTATCTTCCCCAACTTATTGAACACAATAATGGCCATGGTGGAGCAAAGTCGCATGGGAAATCAAGTGAGAACACACGCACACACACACACACACACACACACACACAAACAGGCAACATTTTTTCCTTTGTGTTGGGAACCTTGATTACATTGAGTGTATTTGTATCTCACAAGGATACTAAATATGGTCAAATGGATTGCATTTCATATCACGTGACATTCAAGCTACACATGTACACTAGGTAAATATGTGCTAAAGATAGGGAGTTTAGGGCCAGTAAATGCTCATTCCAGCTGCACTGAAAAGTGCAGTGTAGACTAGTGCTACTCAACTCCAGGTCCTACGGGCCTCAGTGTCTGCAGGTATTTGCTCCTACCTTGCACTACACTGCCTGATTTCACTCACGATTTTACCTGCCTGGTTCAGATAATAAGCTAATTAGTGAGATCAGGTGGTGTACCGCACGATTGAAGCAAATTCCAGAAGACACTGCGGCCTGCAGGACGTGCAGGTGAGTTGCGCTGGTGTAGACTCTAATGTGGTCCCACTGGACTCATCTAAACATCTAAATACTCATCTAGACTCATCTACTCCTATAAGTACTCCGTTAAAATCAGTTCAGTGTTGCATGAAATACCCTCAGTTAATTTTAAGGTTAGCGAAGGAATAGTTATCTATGGGTAGCTAACTAGCTAGGTATGACTTTAGTTCTCACTGGTTTTGCTGGATTCCCTCCTATAATTTCTCAATTCTTTTACGCACACTCTTGTATTTTTTAACAACCTCCTGAATTGTCTTCACGGCTATATTTCTAGCGTTAATGTAATCTGTTATTTCCTCCCACATCTTCTGTTTTTGGTCGCTGTCACAGTCGGATTGAGTTCGCTTTTTAAAATGGTTTTTATTTTCACGTATTCCTCCAACAGTAGTATACACTTCTCCTCATCTGTCCAAGTTGGTTTCCTTTTTTTTGTTTTCCGTATTTTTCATTTTTGCAAGATAAAACAAAATATAGCTAGGCTACCGTAGGTTAGGGGTTAAACCCTAATCGTATTTTATAGCCAACAGTATCTGATCGTAACCCATGAGAGAACGCATCCATGACTACGGTCGAATTTTGCTACAGTAAACCATCAACCATTGCAGCAAAGCACTTAACTGTTTCCCTTAGAAAAACGTCTCAGGGTTTATATGCAACACCCTCAGGTAATTCCCTTAGCTAAGGGAAAATTAACCCTTAAGTGTCCGAGTTAAGGGAAGCACTTTTTTTTTGTGTTTCATGCAACCGGGCACAGGGCTCCAAACCTGCAACACACCACTTGCATGTTTTTTTGTCTGTCAACATTCTCTCCCACATGTCACTTGTATGTGATGCTGTTTGTTCAGGACATTGCACCCCAAATGCAAATGCAAGACGAATGGAAAATGATGGAAACATTTTTTGTTTTATAATCTATTCAGGCCAGTTCTATGCCATCGGTCGTGACTGTCTAAAAGCGGCCAGATACATACGCCAGATATGATCGGACATAGACTTGTGACAAACGGAATACACTCACCTTTGATGATAAGCAGCCTCTTTAAGCCCTCGGGATAGTTCTCCTCGTACATGGTGAGGATCTGCAGCAGCACAGACATGGAGGGTTGTCAATCTTTTGCTAATGATGTGAGAAGTGCAACATTGTTCAACTCAGTGGTGGGAGCTCGGAGAGCTTTTGCACCACTTCCATTACTTAAATAATATTGAAGGCCATAATATGAACTCTGGCAAGATGGTTACAACCAATAAAGGGGCAGTCTGCCCAAAAATGAAATTAAAGTGTGGTTCCACTTACCCAGAGTATCAAGCAACTTAACAACTCAGCCAGATTTCACATTGCAAAATAATAGACATTGCAAAATCCTTTTTTTTTGGTTGTAAAATGTCAACCTTCTTTGGCATAACAAGAACTGTTTTTGCTGAAGTGCAACAGACTCTGTGTGCATAAATGCTACTGTTTCCTTATGCAGGTGAAAAAATGCTGTGGTGTTTTATGCTAGCCTTACAAATTATACACCATTGGAACCATAATGTCATTAGCTAAAATGCTTTTTAGTTGTCACTTCAATAACCTTATATGGGGAAAGAGAGATTTCATTTTTGGGTCAACCTTCAACAGCACTGCATATCATTGTGTGTAAAATGGTAAATGGTTGGCATTTATATAGCACCTTTATCCAAAGCGCTGTACAATTGATGTTTCTCATTCACCCATTCACACACACACCAACGGTGACTGGCTGCCATGCAAGGCGCCGACCAGCTCGTCAGGAGCATTTGGGGGTTAGGTGTCTTGCTCAGGGACACTTCGACACAGCCCGGGCGGGGGATCGAACCGGCAACCCTCCGACTGCCAGACAACAGCTCTTACTGCCTGAGCCATGTCGCCTTGTGTGTAGAGTACACACAAGTTTTAGTGGTCTTGGTATGGTAGTTACAGACTCGGCCTATCTACCTTGTGTACTGGATCTATGTTTGTTGCCTTACAACCAATCGTATATGAATTGTACCTTATCTGGCCTGTTTGGTTGTTTGTTGCATGACCTGGATATTCACTGTTTTGTATGTCGCTATGGATAAAAGTATTGGATAAATAAAATGTAATGTAATTATTACTGTCGCTATGTCATTATTGCTCTATGCGTGAGAGTGAGAGTGTAAAGCACTGTATCTCTGTAATTATCTCTCTATGGGTGAAACTGGGCCCTTACTTCTCCGTAGGACTCGATGGCAGGTTTCCACAGGTGTTTAAGTCCCAGCCCCTCGCAGTCATAGATCAGGGTGATGGACTCCACAACCTTCCCCAGCTGGAGGCCAATAATGAGACTGCATGTTAACATTTCGCTGAAGTCCAAGCCAGCACGATTAGAGCTCTGCTAAATGTCAAAGCACGTCAGCATTTTGCCGTGGGCTAAAACTCACAGAATTTCTGCACAGCACTAACGCTCACTCAAGGTAGGAGATCAAAGCAACCCATGTGAATCTGCATGGTGATTTGAAAAGATGAAAAGGAATGTGACTTGCAGTGTGGCAAGACCAGGAGTAAACCTGCACAGGGCCACTGGGGCTTATGGGAGCACACAAATATAACATTCCAAGCTACAGTCTCTGGGACAATGTGCTTGCTTTAAAAGGACACAGGCGGAGGAGAAACAAACAGCTGTTATAGGAGAGTCTGGAATCTGTTCCAAGCCAGGGTGAAATTTCACTGAGCTGGACATGATCCAAACAGCCTCTGTGCTCTCCCTTTATCTCTGTATCATTCACCCTCTCTCCAAAAGAAATATCATAATGCTGCATATTGAGTTAAAAACACTGTAATTCTTGGACTTTGGCCACAGATCACATTAGGTGCAGATGGACTGCCTACAGAAAGGTAGTACCCTCTATGGGAGTGTACCAAAACATCTATACTAGTGTTCTATGTGATCTATAAGAGAATATATGATACATATATGAGAATGTACTAAATGGTATATAAGAGCATGCGGTATTGTTTATAAGGGTGTATTATAAGGTGTATAAGAGAGAGAGAGGGCACAAGGATGGGGAGGACTGTACCTTCTCTGACTGCTGCCGACACAGCCTGTGCATCATCTCAGTGTCGCGGATCTTGCGCTTGAGGAAGTCTTGCTTGCTGGCAGACAGGAGGAGGCCCTTGGGGTCCAGTGGGCCAATCACATCGTACCAGATGGGGCTGCCCTCTAGGTCGTAACCGCACATCCCCCCTGCCATGTATCGGGTGATCACCTGGACACAGAACACACACCAGCCAATCGGGCGGGAGTAAGGCGCGAACAAACCCAGAGGCAATATCATATTCTACAGACGGCACTGCTCTTGCCATTCCAATGCAGGTTAAAGAGGTTAAAGATCAGTACCTCCGGTGGCTCCCACTCAGTAACCAGTGCGTCTACTTTCATGTTCTTCCTGAATTCCACATGCTGAGGATGAAATAAACAGACGGATAAGAGATTAGGATGAACACTTCCTGTTTGACTGGGAGGCAGAAAGCATTAGAAACCAAACCTAATCGCACTTTATGGGGAATGGTGAGATCGTTGTCTATATCCTCAACTCTGTATTGTAAACTGTAGGTAGGTATCTGGTATGGGTCGTGAGAGCAGTTGTGGTGGGTTATGAGATGGATGTGGGGAAGAATAACTACATATTGTGCACTTTCCATAAACATTCACAACATATACACTCACAAGCACTTTATAAGGAACACGTTTACTTTATTACACCTACGTGTTAATGTGATTATCTAATCAGCCAATTATATGGCAGCAGTGCAATGCATACAATGTAGATACGGATCAGGAACTGCAGTTAATGTTCACATCAACCATCAGAATTGGGAAAAAATCGAAGTGGCTTTGACCGTGGAATGATTGTTGGTGGCAGACAGGGTGGTTTGAGTATCTCAGAAATCTCTGATCTCCAGAAAAGCTGATCTCCTGGGATTTTCACTCATACTAGTTTATAGACTTTGCAAAGAATGGTGCAAAAAAACAAAAAGAAAATCCAGTGAGCAGCAGTTCTGCAGAAATGAGAGATGTGCAGACTGGTCAAAGCTGACAGGAAGGTGACAATAACACAAATAACCATGCATTACAACATTGAGCCTATAACAGGAAATACAGTGGTGCAATTTATGCATGGTGAAACCAGCATGCCCAAGTCTGGAGTAGTTTTAGATAACCAGTAACATAATTTTACTCTGATTTAAAGAATGAGACAATGCACAGAAAACAAAAAAAATTATAACAATAAATGACATTGTTGTTAGTGAGTTATGTATGATCAATGAGATTAAAACAATTGTGTCCTGTCACATCCGTGCCCTTCTATTCGAGACCCCAGGCTCGCCTGAGACCCCATGATCTCCATTCAATTGGCCCGCATGCGAAGTCTTGAACAGATCGCTGCTCAGATCGCAACAAATCAGGCCCGGTATCCATTCCTCTTGAAGACCCAGCTCCCCGAACTGCGCCAGGTCCAGTTTCCATTTCCGGGCCAGATCCAGTCTCCTACTTCATTCCCAACCCAGCTCCCAGAACCATGCAAAATCCAGCTTCCTGTTCCGTCCCAGGTCCATTCTCTGGCCCCCGCACCGTTTCTGCCCGAAGGCCCCCAGTGTCCAGCACCCGCTCTGACCCCAAGCCCCTCCAGGTCCAGAACGAGGGACTCCCATGCTGTCCTGAAGCCCCAGTGGCTGTACTTTGTCTGTTTCCCTCACTATTCATGTTGCCCCTATCGTCCCTGTACCCTCAGTGCTCTGCCTTCCCTTGTTTCCGCCCACCCTCCCTGCTCCTCCCATCCAGTGTCCAGTCATTGTTTCTGTCAAGTCCGTGCCCTTCTATTTGTTTTTCCCTTTACTATGTTCTCTCCTTTCACTCTGGTCCTTGTTTTACTTCTCCCTATTTCGTGTCTCCGCCCACCACTATATGCATTTCCTTCCTGTCTTGTCCCAGCTGTTTCTCGTTATCAGTTCCCCAGCACTTACACCTGATTATCGTTTTAGTTCATTTGTTAGTATATTTAAGCCTGTCTTGTGGCTAGTTCATCAGTTTGGTTTCTCCTGTGTAAGGTTATTCTCTGTTCTCTTCTGTTCTAGCCTGTTTTATGTCTGTTTATATTCTGTTCTGTTTTTCGATTTTTGGATTTCTGTTTTGACCCCTGTCTGGCTCTTTGGACTGTCTTTGGATTGCGATCTCTGTACCACTGCCTTGTTTGGACTGACCACCCGGTTTTTGAGCTTTGCCTGTTTGGATTACGCTCTGTCTGCCCCTTATCAGCCGGCTTCATTAAACCTGCCGTTTTCTCATAACCCCTGAGTCTGCGCTTGGTTCCTCTGTCCCCCAAACCTGACAGTGTCCAGCATACACAAGAGGGAAGAAATGCTTCTGTTTTGGGTGTTTTGATTTTGGGTGAATTGATTTGCATATCCTATTCAGTTTCAGTCATTTTCTGCTCCTAAATCAGACTTACAGGATAGTCCAGGATCAACATTTAGGCTATTTAGCTATAGACTGTCCTACCACAATTAACTAGTCAGTCATGAAGGGGACAGTGAAACGTAAACTTATTAAACTTATTAAACTTATTAAATATTTATTATACTCATACTTAACTTAGACTTATTATCCTCCATTGGCTTCTCCAATGTGCACACGCAATCGGCTTGCACACAAGTCGATCCAAAGTTAAATTTTGATTTACGCTTAAGCAATCTCTTGCCCCTGCACGACAAACACTAAAATCCATCAGACTTCAAGAGGATTGAGGATAGGAAAGAAGAAACAAAGAATACTTTACCTTTCGAAGCATTGTCTCTGCTTTCTGTACATTGAAGCTTCTGGCTGAAAGAAATAGATCACAGTAAGTATATTTATGAAAGATCCATAATCAATAAGGATGTGATCAATCTGTGCTGCTATCACCAAGGCCTGTGACAACTTAACATGGAAAGCTAATGTATAGCTAATAGGGAAAAAACTATTGATAGCAACAGGTAAAAATTCTACAGTGATCTGTTTTCTTTAAAGGATATTGATAGCAAATTCTTGACAAATCACACAACATTCAAAGAGTACACACTGGATTTAAAAAGGTGAGAAGTTCTCATATTTCCACTCATAAAAATTAGACACTGACAGTGGCGTTTGGTTGAACTTCTATGATGTTCTAAGAGTTCAAGAACTTCACTGTGCTAAACCTTTGCACATTTGCACAAATGAAGTGTGCATTTTCTGAATTAAGAAATTATTTTTGTCCAGGGTTCTGCCTCATTTTATCTCTCAACTACAGAGGGAGGGACAGCCAGTTGTTTAGAAACAGCCCTGTCCATGTCCTGTCATGGTCTGGAGTGGGGCCACCGTCATCACAATAACGATTATGAAATAAAAGTAAATAAGATATTGAAGACATGAAACTGATTATACAAACATAGTGACAGATACAGACCAACAAGACTGCACTGAATAGAGACTAATGCAGCATTTGTCTGTTCTTCAAGCAACTAATGGTTATCCATTCACATTCAGTCAGCATGGCAGGAAAAACTATAGTTCCATCACAGACACTTAGTTGAAAGCTGCTGTGGTGTTTGAGTAATATGGTCTCCACCAGACAGGCTACAATTCACATTCATAAGCAGGTTCTCATTTGAAGTAATCTGTCACAAAGTATAAACTATCTCAGAAACAGAGATCATTGAACTGCTAATTGGCTGTCACGGACCTGAAAGTGTGAGGTTTAGCAATAGAGCAATTGGCTCTATTTTCACAATTAAAGCCTGCATTTTAGTTTTGGAAATAGAACCGGCAAATGACACCACAGAACTTACGCAAGTCGACTGACACTCAAGGTCACTGGCTAACACATCAGTGAAATGAGAACCGGTTATCCCTGTTTGTACCAACAACAAATGCCTACAAACTGGCCAGTCATCACCCGACACCAACCTTTCCCATCATGCAAGAAAAGTATTTATTCATGAAACAAATAGGTAAATAATGTGAACTGTTTTGAATACATTCACTGGACTTTAAGGGGATACTTGTGATTATTGTGGGGTGTTGACCACGCAGAGATAAGAACACATTATAGCACCAATGATAAGTGTGTATTTTTGGTTGGGAGTCAGAGGGGCTGGATAAGGGGTGGTTTCACCATGGGGTTAGCCAGAGTCACCTAGAACAATGAGTGGTGTACTCACATCAACAATAATTACTATATGGAGGTAAAAACAAAATAAGCCAGGAGGGTGACAACCATACCATGGCAACGGTTGGCTCCTAGTGGGTGGTGAGCAATCACAATGACAACATTTTGACCATACAGATCCTGTGAACCACTGATGCTGTTGGCAGACATCTTCACTTAACATTTTTAAGTAAACAGAAGCATAGCATCCACTCAAGAATGGTTGGAGGCACAAGACCCACAGCAACGTTTTGGCCAGTCCATCAGAGGTCCTTCAGCCCCATGTTTGCATTCAGCAAGTGCATCAGAAAGAAAGCCTGGGTCGATGACCTCCAAATGCCACCCCCATCCAGTTGGTACAAAGTCCATGGCCTGTCCCATTGCTTCTGTGGACACCAGCCTCATTTAACATAACTCAACCCAACTACGAAGACAGCTAACACTGCATTACTATTTTGTTTAGTTAATATTTGTAAATGAAATGTCTTTTTAAATTTGTCAGCTTTGATAATGTGGAGACGTTTGATGGTTTGATTTTGTATGAATGTTTTGAATTAAATGAGAACAAATAAAATTGTCATCTTCCCACATACAAATGTATCCCGATAACTAACAATCTCAATTTTCTGTAGAATTTATATAGCAATAATTGTTTTGCCACACAATATTATGTGGTTCTCTGACGCAGGTAACTTTTCTGAAAGCATAAATAAATTGGAACTTTTGCGCATCCAGATTACTTCACATTCTGTAGCAGATTTATGTATTGATTTATACTAAATTATTGTATAATAAATCCAAAATAGCTGTTTTCCATAAACAGCTATTCTGTGTGTTCAGAGATGTTCTTCTGCATACCACTTTTGTAATGTGTGGTTATTTGCATTACTGTCATCTTTGACCAGTCTTCTCCATTCACCTCTCTCATTAAGAACACATTAGTGAACTGCAGCTCACTGGATGTTTTTAGTTTTTCGCACCATTCTCTGCAAATTCTAGAGATTGTCATGTGTGAAAATCACAGGAGATCAGCAGTTTCTGAGATATTCAAATCTGTCTGTCTGGCTGGCACCAACAATCTTTCCATGGTTAAAGTCACTTAGATCACATTTCTTTCCCATTCAGAATGGGGAAAAAAGCAAACAAACAAAAACAATTAAAGCTGTGCTGAAATCAAATCAGTGGCTGTTAAAAGCTGCACTGGAGAAAATACCATTTATATTCATCTGGTGCGCACAGCTTCTGGGGGTCAAATGAGATTGCTCCAGATATACAATTCTGCGATTGCGATTGGCTATAAAATAGCAGAGGCCAGAGCTGCTTTAAGAGTAAACAACAGCATGTAGCTCTGAACCTTAGCCACTACTGGAATGCCCAGATCCAAAATGAAGCTTTGCCAGCTGAATATGTGCCAGGTACAGGGGTCAGTGCAGTTAGTTCACCCCAAAAGAGGACTGACAACCACACTTATGCAAATACACACACATGCACACACACACACACACACACACACACACACACACACACACGTGCATGCGCACACACACTGCATCACATAATAATTAATAAAAGCTCCTGTTCCACTCCACTCTTTGCAGAAAGCAAAAGTACACATGTACACAAAATACACTGAGTGTTTACCCCAAAGTTCACAGAATACTGAGGAAAACTACAAAATCTGCAGACAAATAAAACTGGTAACAGCTGCTACAGGGGAACTGGCATGACCTGCTGCTCTCCGTGACTTCATGCAATGGCCAAAATGAAAAGAGAGAAGGCGAATTGCGTGGAATGCAAATGATGCATGTGAGTTATACAAATGCAGCATATCCATGCATAGCCTACAAAACAACCTGGAGTCATGTTAATATTGGAAAGAATGTAGCTACACTGAACGTATAGACAAAAAAGCGACTTTGGAAGGACAGTACACACACAGAAGCAACAGTTTGTTTGTCTTGGGATGCCTGTGATGTTACTGTGAGAATATGGAACAGAGTTTAAAATCTATAGCCTGGCCCTACATATGTGAATTGGGAGAAAACTAAAATGTTGAATTGCCTCGATTAACTAATGCACGTGAACAGATAGGGCCCAAGGAGGACTTGAGCCCCTGCCCTTTTGCCCTCAGAGTCAAAGTGCCCTTTTTTTGCATTTAATTGTAATTCATTGTATTTTATTTTTTCTTCATTTGTTATTGAAATCCTATCAAATAAAAAGAGTTGAATGTATAGTAGTATCCAGGAAAAAATACCCACTTTTAAATGCATCAATGTAAAAAGTAGCCCCCCAATCAATCAATCTTGGTGCAAGTTGCACCACATCCCTAGCCCCAATTCAGTTACGGTGAACGATATCACTCAGGTAGGGACTGTTTTAATTATGAAACCGATTAAACAACACTTACTTCGCTTTTATGTTATATATCCATTAAAAAATGATGAAGTAGGTCATTAGGACTTGCCTGTTGCCACCTTCGTGCTGTAATCCTGGCATTAATAGCCTAGGTACTCATGAGCGTGCAAGCTAGTCTAATTATGACAACTCCCGTCCTGGGGGGCCATTCTGCATGCTAGTTTTGGTTCCAACCAATTACTTTAATTTTAGTTGTCTGACAGCTCTATAGATGACACTGGTTCACTCCTGTACTGGATCACAGTAAAATCTTTAGCAGTCTGTGACTGTAGCTGCTACTGATACAAATGACCAAGATGCAGTATGATTGGGCAAATTAAATAATTAAGAGCAGAAGTTGCCTCAAAATCCTGAAATGGTTCAGCCCTTCCTGCACACCCCTGGCATAGATGTAACAAGAGTAATACTTATAACAAGTGTGTGAGTGCATACGTGTGTGTGTGTGTGTTTTTGAATATAATATAGGCCTAATACTGTGGTTTATTTTCCTCTCAGTATGATGCTCAAAAATATTTTACAATCAAACTGCAGTTCAGTAGTTACTATACTGTATGCCTCATTTATAAAGAATATGCAGTGTAACAAAACGATACAGGACATGCTTGAGCCCCTGCCCCCCAAAATGTCTGTGCATGGCCCTGCTTATGTGTGTGAGTACCGGCTACAGCTGCAGACTGCAAGTGTATCCTAAAGATTTTACTTACATGGTCATTTATAGAGCTGTCAGCAAATTAAAAACAAGGCAGTTGGTTGGAACAAAAGCCAGCACGCAATCCGGCCCTCGAGGACCGCAGTTCTGCACCCCCTGGGTTACGGTGAATGATATCACTGAGGTAGGCACTGTTTTAACTATGAAACCACGATTATACAACGATTATACAATGGCTTTTTATGTCATATATCCGTTAAAAAGCAATGAAGTATGTCAGTATGAAAATCAAACTCTAGTCCAGTATTGTTGTATGTCTCATATCGGCAGTGTAACAACATGATACAGAACATGAAAACAATTTTGAAACCCCAAATTCAGGGGGCTTATATATCAAGCATGTCAGAGTAGGACTGCTAATCTAGAATCTTATCATTTCTTATAATGAAAGGTAAAACAGGTCCCAGGTCAGCACAATTCTATGTTGTCATTTTGGTCCAGGTCTAGGCTTTTAATTTGTGTTTGGAATAAACATGTCAGTCATTAATCATCTGCTCCCCTGGTTGCAGGCAGTGCATGGAATAATGCATTTCGGTAGAATTAAAACAGGTCCCATGTTATCAACATAATGTGTGATTATGGATGGCGGCGGTGTCAACATGATTGTGCACGGCCTGAATAACAGTGACTTGCTTATAAATTAGCAAGTGACATTTCTCCTCACCTCTAAGCCAGCGAAGCAGGAAATGGTCATGTTGCAATGGGAGCTGCGGGAGAATGTCTTCTATTCTCTCTCGTAACTGGAAACAGAAAACAACATCGGAGACTGTGAGACAGTAAATGAATGACACGAAATGTAACGGCTAAAGCGCTCACACAAACGGTGTTATGCCTTTAGAATTTAGAATAATGTATGCACAAATACATACAGAAACAGAATGTTACATGGTCTTGTATGCTTTAATGGACTTAGACCTTCACAATGATACCAATACTAATTAGAACCTCACTGCGAACGCGTGACATGCTTTCAAATATCCCTTCGGAGGACGCCCGTTTTGTTTTACCTTGTGCCTCTCAAAGGCTATTTTTTTAAATCCTTTGATATCTTCTATAGCGTACTGGTTGCATTAATACTCGCTCATCATCATTTTGTAGGGCTTGCTTCATTAATTAATAAGTTTTCGTAAAGTTTCACAAATCGCAAACTCACTGCTCAAAGAAAGTTGGAGGCGTCATTCATTCAGAGAAGTGAACGGAATCCCTTTCGCCGTTTAGCTTCTTCATGAGAATGTGCAAGTTTAGGTTTAACAAATGCATGTCACTTTAATTTCTCACAAGTTTGTCAGAATGCTTTAAATGTGACCTATGTGTCTATCTGAGCACTGCTAGATGGTGGATGACGACATTCTATTCTATTTCAAAATCAGTTTTAAAATCGATTTGTTTGTAAAATAGCCTAATGCATTTTTGCAAGTCGCCATGTGAGTTAAATAGCTGCACAGACTAACGTTCACGATTTAAGGCGCGCGAGCTGTCATGAAAAAATGTACAGGTAAAATATGTACAGTACAAAAAAAAAAAAAAGCAAAACTGCATCACACCTGCGTCAACGCTTCCTCCTGCTTTTGGCTGAGGTCGCCGACACGTCCGCTCATCCTCTCTGTCAATCTGAGCAACTGGATTCACGACTGTGTATTTTCGAACTCACAAATGCTGTCGTTTGGGTTCCGGGTGAGGCTATATAAGGTGTGGTGGCGCTGTTGTCACATCTTTCGGTGAAACAATGAAACAATAATGTGACCAACTGTCCTAGTTTAAAGGCCACCAATTACAACGCTGGCAAATGTAATTTGAGCGTGGTTAAAAACTATAAGAGCACCTGTAAAATGTTGGAATTTGTTCTGAACATGTCTGAGCTAATGAGTTTACCTTCCAAAATTAGTAAAATAATCATTAAAAATAGGCAACTGGGTTGATACCCATGTTCTGCACGGGATATAGGTGTCGTGTACGAATCACGCCCATTTCACAAACTCATGAGCTGGTTGGAAGATAATTACTATGATGATATCTAGTTACAGTATGGCTGCGAAGGTCTACTATAGAGCAGTAGTTCTCTTTGTCTGAGTCCGTAGAGAATAGACACAACCATAGCAACGTTCTCTTGTGTCAGCTCCAGTGGCAACCTTAAACATACAATCCAAACCACTAATTTGCCATCACACCCTCTTCCTTTAATTCAGAACTGTAATTTGAGACCACATTCATATTGTTCCAGACCTGCCTTATGATATATATTACCGGACATGACAAATGTTCAGGTCTTAAAATTACATTTTGACAGAACCAAATAAATAACATCCCTAGGATATCAATGATTCTGAAAAGGTCTGCTTGGAGGAATGGTCAAACATCTCTCCAAATGTTTTCTCTAACTTTCACAAATTATAAGAAAAGACTCATGGCTGTCATCTTTGCCAGGGGTGTTTGCATAAAGTATTAAACCAGGGGTGCCAATAATTGTCTACATACCTCAGTGAACAATTTATTAAGTAGACTTGTACACCAGCTTGTTAATGCAAGTATTTAATCAGCGAATCATGTGGCAGCAACTAAATGTATAAAAGCATGCAGATGTGGTCAAGAGGTTCAGTTTTTTTTGGCATGGTGAGTATACAGACTCTCCGAGCACTTTATTAGGAACATTTTTACTTTATTACACCTCCTTATTCATGCGGTTCTCTAATCAGCTAATTGTGTGGCAGCTGTGCAATGCATACAATCATGTAGATACAGGCCAGGAGCTTCAGTTAATATTCACATCAACCATCAGAATGGGTAAAAAACATGATCTAAGTAACTTTGACCGTGGAACGATTGTTGGTGGAAGACATGGTGGTTTGAGTATCTCAGAAACTGCTGATCTCCTGGGATTTCCAGGCACACTTTTCTCTAGAGTTTGCAAAGAATGGTGCAAAAAAAAAGAAAAAAAAGAAAATAGCGAGCAGCAGTTCTGCCCACACAAACACCTTGTTACTGAGAGACGTCAGAAGAGAAGGGCCAGACTGGTTAAAGCTGACAGGAAGGTGACATTAACGCAAACAACCACACATTAGAACAGTGGAATGCATCTCTGAACACACAACGCATCATAACTCTAAGTGGATAGACTACACTAATAAAGTGTACACAATATATATATATATATATATATATATATATATATATATATATATATACATATTTATATATACACAGTGGATAGAAAATGAATACACCCCCTCAACATTTTTTCAGATTTACTTGACATATAGCCTGTAATTAAAGTGCAATTAATCAATGTGTTTTTTCTACAAATCTACATACAGTAGAGGTGAATTTCAGTCTCACTGAAAGACAGAAGCATGGGCTCCAAAGATCTCGCAAAAGAAGTCCGTGACAAAGTTTTGGAAAGGTACACATCAGGTGAGGGATATAAGAAGATTTCTAAACCCAACACTGCTCATCCATCCCGACTGTGAAGCATGGTGGTGGCAGCATAATGTTATGGGGATGTTTCTCATCTAAAGGGACTGGGGAACTTGTCAACATTGAAGGGAGGATGGATGGGGCCAAATACAGGGATATTCTGGAGAAGAACCTGAAGAAATCTGCAAGGAGACTGAGAATGGGTCCAAAATTCATATTCCAGCACGACAATGACCCAAAGCACAAGGCCAAAGCTAACACTGAGTGGCTTGTAAAGAACAAGGTGGATGTGCTAGAATGGCCAAGCCAAAGCCCTGACCTAAATCCAATTGAAAACTTGTGGAATGACTTGAAGGTTGCTGTCCATCAGCGCAAACCAACAAACCTCTCCCAGCTTGAACAGTTCTGCAAAGAGGAGTGGGGGAAGATCTCCAAGTCCAGGTGCGCCAACCTTGTGCAGAGCTACCCAAAAAGACTGGTAGCTGTAATTGCTGCCAAAGGCGCTTCCATCAAGTATTGACTCAGGGGGGTTTATACTTAAAATAATTTCAGTGCATTCATATGGTATGTTGTGTTCTTTGGGTCAGGGAAAAACAAGTCCCATTTTAATCCATTACATTTACATTCCATGACACAACAAGACATTTAAAATATTGAAGGGGGTGTATTCATTTTCTATCCACTGTATATATATATATATATACATTCAGGTCCATAAATATTGGGACATCGACACAATTCTCCTCTTTTTGGCTCTATACACCACCACAATGGATTTGAAATGAAACTTGCTTTAATCAGGTGAACGGTGTAGGAATTACAACAGTTTCCATATGTGCCTCCCACTTTTTAAGGGACCAAAAGTAATGGGACAATTGGCTGCTCAGCTGTTCCATGGCCAGGTGTGTGTTATTCCCTCATTATCTCATTTACAAGGAGCAGATAAAAGGTCTAGAGTTAATGTCAAGTGTGCTATTTGCATTTGGAATCTGTTGCTGTCAACTCTCAATATGAGATCCAAAGCTGTCACTATCAGTGAAGCAAGCCATCATTAGGCTGAAAAATCTAAACAAACCCATCAGAGAGATAGAAAAAACATTAGGTGTGGCCAAATCAACTGTTTGGAACATTCTTAAAAAGAAAGAACGCACCGGTGAGCTCAGAAACACCAAAAGACCCGGAAGACCACGGAAACTGTGGTGGATGACAGAATAATTATTTCCCTGGTGAAGAAAAACCCCTTCACAACAGTTGGCCAGATCAAGAACACTCTCCAAGAGGTAGGTGTATGTGTGTCAAAGTCAACAATCAAGAGAAGACTTCACCAGAGTGAATACAGAGGGTTCACCACAAGATGTAAACCATTGGTGAGCCTCAAAAACAGGAAGACCTGATTAGAGTTTGCCAAACAACATCTAAAAAAGCCTTTACAGTTCTGGAACAACATCCTATGGACAGATGAGCCAAAGATTAACTTGTACCAGAATGATGGGAAGAGAAGAGTATAGAGAAGGAAAGGAACTGCCCATGATCCAAAACATACCACCTCATCAGTGAAGCATGGTGGTAGTGTCATGGCGTGGGCATGTCTGGCTGCCAATGGAACTGGTTCTCTTGTATTTATTGATGATGTGACTGCTGACAAAAGCAGCAGGATGAATTCTGAAGTGTTTTGGGCAATATTTTCTGCTCATATTCAGCCAAATGCTTCAGAACTCATTGGATGGCACTTCACAGTGCAGATGGACAATGACCCGAAGCATACTGCGAAAGCAACCAAAGAGTTTTTTAAGGCAAGGAAGTGGAATGTTATGCAATGGCCAAGTCAATCACCTGACCTGAATCCGATTGAACATGCATTTCACTTGCTGAAGACAAAACTGAAGAGAAAATGCCCCAAGAACAAGCAGGAACTGAAGACAGTTGCAGTAGAGGCCTGGCAGAGCATCACCAGGGATGAAACCCAGCGTCTATGCGTTCCAGACTTCAGGCTGTAATTGACTGCAAAGGATTTGCAACCAAGTATTAAAAAGTGAAAGTTTGATTTATGATTGTTAGTTTGTCCCATTACTTTTGGTCCCTTAAAAAGTGGGAGGCACATATAGAAACTGTTGTAATTCCTACACCGTTCACCTGATTTGGATGTAAATACCCTCAAATTTAAGTTGAAAGTCTGCAGTTAAAGCACATCTTGTTAGTTTCATTTCAAATCCATCGTGATGGCGTAGAGCCAAAAAGATGAGAATTGTGTCGATGTCCCAATATTTATGGACCTGACTATATATATATATATATATAAATATATATATATATGTACAGTGGTGTGAAAACGTGTTTGCCCCATTCCTTATTTCCTTTTTTTTTTGCATGTTTGTCACACTTAAATGTTTCAGATCATCAAACAAATTTTAAATATTAGTCAAAGACAACACAAGTAAACACAAAATGCAGTTTTTAAATGAAGGTTTTTATTATTAAGGGAGAAAAAAAATCCAAACCTACATGGCCCTGTGTGAAAAAGTGATTGCCCCCCCTGTTAAAACATAACTTAACTGTGGTTTATCAAACCTGAGTTTAATTTCTCTAGCCACACCCAGGCCTGATTACTGCCACACCTGTTCTCAATCAAGAAATCACCTGCCTGACAAAGTGAAATAGACCAAATGATCCTCAAAAGCTAGACATCATGCCAAGATCTAAAGAAATTCAGGAACAAATGAGAAAGAAAGTAATTTAGATCTATCAGTCTGGAAAAGGTTATAAAGCCATTTCTAAAGCTTTGGGACTCCAGCGAACCACAGTAAGAGCCATTATCCACAAAGGGCCTTCCCAGGAGTGGCCGGCCGACCAAAATTACCCCAAGAGCGCAGCGACGACTCATCCAAGAGGTCACAAAAGACAACAACATCCAAAGAACTGCAGGCCTCACTTGCCTCAGTCAGTGTTCATGACTCCACCATAAGAAAGAGACTGGGCAAAAATGGCCTGCATGGCAGAGGTCCAAGACGAAAACCACTGCTGAGCAAAAAGAACATTAAGGCTTGTCTCAATTTTGCCAGAAAACATCTTGATGTTCCTCAAGACTTTTGGGAAAATACTCTGTGGTCTGACGAGACAAAAGTTGAACTTTTTGGAATTCTGCTGTCTACCAAAAAATCCTGAAGGAGAATGTCCGGCCATCTGTTCGTGACCTCAAGCTGAAAGGAACTTGGGTTCTGCAGCAGGACAATGATCCAAAACACATCAGCAAGTCCACCTCTGAATGGCTGAAGAAAAACAAAATGAAGACTTTGGAGTGGCCTAGTCAAAGTCCTGACCTGAATCCTATTGAGATGCTGTGGCATGACTTTAAAAAGGCGGTTCATGCTCGAAAACCCTCCAATGTGGCTGAATTACAACAATTCTGCAAAGATGAGTGGGCCAAAATTCCTCCACAGCGCTGTAAGAGACTCATTGCAAGTTATCGCAAACGCTTGATTGCAGTTGTTGCTGCTAAGGGTGGCCCAACCAGTTGTTAGGTTTAGGGGGCAATCACTTTTTCACACTACTGTATATATATATATATACACACACACACACACTCAGTGAGCATTTTGTTATACTTTATTACGTCTTCTGTTGCTGATGCCTAACCACTTTGGAGGTTTGATGCATTGTGTGTTCAGAGATGCTCTTCTGCATACCACTGCAATGTGTGTTTTTTTTGTGTTATAGTCACTTTCTTGTCAGCTTCGACCAGTTTGGCCCTTCTCCTCTGACCTCTCTCATAAACAAGGCGTTTCTGCCCACAGAACTGCTGCTCACTGAACTTTTTTTCCGCACCATTCTCTGCAAACGCTAGAGACTATTGTGTGTGAAAATCTCAGGAGATCAGCAGTTTCTGAGATACTCAAACCACCCTGTCTGCTACCAACAATCATTCCACGGTCAAAGTCACTTAGATCACATTTTTCCCCATTCTGATGGTTGATGTGAACATTAACTGAAGCTCTTGACCAGTATGATTGTGTGCATTGCACTGCTGCCACCTGATTGGCTGATTAGATAATTGCATAAATAAGTAGGTGTGCTCAGTGGGTGTCTATATGCTAATAAAATATGGGGGTACAGTGGGGTTTCCAATCTAGCCAAGAGATTGGAGTTGGAAGGGAACAAGTCTTCAATTGCACTTCGCACAAGCATTAATACATGGACAAAAGGGAAAAGCTATGACACACTTCTTAGTGATGTCACTCACCAACCCTGTGGTCACCAACTTATGCTCCAGGCACATGAGCTTATGGCTTATTTACTTATTTACTTATTTACTTGAATTTACTTCAGGAATCAAATCCTAGCCCCACACACTCAATGCACAAATTAAAATTCTTGCAGACAGATAATCACAGAAAAGACAGGACATTAAACACAACAAAGAGTATACAGTTATAAAAACATTTGTTTTTATTGATTAGCCTTAAAAAGAATCAGAGGTAACTTCTGCAGTCCCACTACAATCCTCATTTTAGTCATACAGCACATCATTACAATAACAATCAACAAAATTTACATAAGGAGTGTACAATAAATTATTTTACATATAAAACAGTGGTTTCTGAGAGGTGAATTTTTCACAGGGCTTTTGTCGCATACACATTGTACGTACTGTTTATATAAAAACGAGATTCAAGAAAAAGACCCTGCATCTCATAAGTGGGGAGAAAGATTTATACAAAAGCAGTGGTAAAAGCCAGATGTTTGGCATAATAACATGCTGGTTTGTCAGGAGAAATTTGGCAATGTTTAAAAAAACCTTTTGTATTAATAACTGAAAGGCAAATCAACAGAGCACAGCTACTTCGCTAGTGTTAGTAACTGGACTTGGTACTGATGAAGAGTGGCCCTGGAGAGCGTACCTAAAGATGCAGACGGTTAACGCCAGCGCTCTAGCACCACCTGCAGGAGGCAGAGCCCACTGTAGCACAGAGGCCCAGTGTCACAGCCTCTTCTCTGGAATAACACTCTCAGGCCAGGCCAGTCAGGGGATAAGGGGCTTGGGGAGTGTGTGTGTCAAGGGACCGGTGACTACTAGCATTAAAAACAGAACGGGGCCGTTACGGGCGTGTGGATCCAAGAAATGTCGGACCTGTTCCCCCTCCTCAACAGGAATGCAGGGTTGCAGGGTTTCAGGCCAGGAGGTGTGCCTGTGCCACCGGTTTGGAGACAAACGACTGTATTAAAAATAGACTTTTGGATATTATTTCAGAAAATATTCTCAGAAAAGTAGTTAAAAACAATGTTAATTCCCCAATTTGGGATTATGAGGAGGTGGAAGTTGAAGGAACAACTTTTCACAAGGCTGTGGTTATCAGTTGCCACTAGGGGTCAGAAGCACTGCAAGATGGGAGAGAAGTAGTCGGGAGCAAGTTACTGAATGGGGAATAGAAGAGAAACGTAGGCAATGCAAGAAAATATAAACAGCAGCAAACAAACTGAAAATAAAACATAAATAAATAAAAGAACGAAAGAGTAAATGAATACAAGTATAAGTGGCGGAGTAAAGCCAGGCTCACAGTGGCTCAGTAAATGAGCAGGTCGACTTGAGTTTATCGCCAGCCTGGGAAGCCACCATAACCCAGGACACACAGGTAACACACCCTGACAGACGTGGATTACACAGCTAACACCACACCACACCTGCCTCAGCACAGGCAACTCCTCTCTGACATACCTGGGTTATACAGGTGACTCCTCTGACATACCTGGGTTACACAGGTGACTCATCTGACATACCTGGGTTACACAGGTGACTCCTCTGACATACCTGGGTTACACAGGTAACTCCTCTAACATACCTAGGTTACACAGGTAACTCCTCTGACATACCTAGGTTACACAGGTAACTCCTCTGACATACCTGGGTTACACAGGTGACTCCTCTGACATACCTGGGTTACACAGGTAACTCCTCTCTGGCACACCTGGGTTACACTGGTAACTACACACGGAAACAGCTGGGTTACACAGGTAACTCTGTGACACCTGCATCCGCACAGGCAACTCCAATCTAACCTAACACACCTGCATCAGCACAGGTAACTCCAACCTAACCTAACACACCTGCATCAGCATTGGTTAGCTCCACTCTCACACACCAGGGACAGCACAGGTAACTCCTGCCTGACACATCTGGATTAGCACAGGTAACGCAACCCTGACCTACTCGATTCACACAAGTAAAACCCTGGTGCACAGGCTCAGACAGGTAACTCCACCCTGACGTACCTAGTACAGCATAGTTGTGTGTGCTACCCTACCAGCAGAGCACTGGCATCTGGCCTGTCCAGGTACCCCTTGTGACCAGCCATGCCTGCTACCCTCAAAACCCTCGTTAGGTTCCCTCCCTGGACTGGCATGCCCACCAAGGTACCAGTTTAAGACAATAAGAGGAATTATGGTCCCTCCCAAGATGGCCACTGAACCAGATGGTAAACAGACACTCCCTGCAGCAGGCGGATTTATCCAGAACAGATCTCAAAATAAAAGACGTTAAATAAAACTGTTCCACAAAACAAATCACATTTAAAAGTTATTTTTCCAAAAGACAATTCTGTCAATTCTCACCTCCACATAAATGTGTCCAGTTTTCAACTAGTGTAATGCTGTAAAAATGTAATGTTTAAGTACAAAGAGTCCTATATGGATTTTTTCAAAATCACCCATGGAAGTCCAACTTTGGTTGCAAGTTTGCACCATTTAAACCTGGTAAACAAAAAACATTTTGATCCCCTCGAAACAAGACAGTGATTTAAAAAAAAAGAAAAAGAAAAAAAATGTATGCACATGTATAAAACAGCACAGTATATTCACAGTTTACTGTTTGCATATGATGTGCCACTGTACGTCACTCCAGTCAGTCATTCTGGCTCACTGTACATGAGAAAATGAGAACATAAGGCTGAAACACGCCATTTTAGGCTCAATGTTTTTCAGCTTGGTTTAGTTGTTACCACAATTCTAGCAGTCCAGTGGGCTGTCTTAAGGGCTGGTTTGTTTTCGGCTATGAAATTACACGTTAAAGATATGCTACAACACACACTCAACCAATAACAGCAAAAACCCAGAAGATACCCTTTCACTCGCTCAGCCGCGAGTGTGACCCAAATTGGGGAGGAAAGTGATGTCATACTGGCGGAGGGGGGGTGGAGCCCTGGAGCCCCGCCCCGCTCCCTGTACAAACCCCCCCTGGCCAGATTATCCAATAAAAATTATCTAGGAAAGAAGGAAAATATATACACCAAATGATCAATCCCCATTCCCTTTTGATTGGGTAAAAATTAGAATAACTTAAGATACTTCCCCTTGTAAGATCAAGTTCAAATGATCAGGGTTTTTATTTTCGATGGGTTGTTTGATGACGATATTGTTGCCATGGCGGTCCGTACACCCAAACAGACGAGAGGAAGCTGCACTCCCTGTGCAATGGCTTGGCGGGGCGGTGACACATCACTGCATGATGAAGCCGGGCTGGGGCCCCAGGCCCTCGGGGAGGAAGGCGGAGGCGTAGCCCGTCTGGGGCGGGACGGAGGGGTACGGGCAGGGCGGGTAGGGGAAGCCGGAGAGCCCGGCGGGCTGGGCGGACGCGGGCTGAGCCGGTTGGGTGGGGGACCTCCGGGGCGCGGGAGTCGGGGAGCCGTTGGTGTCGGCCTCGGGGGCGAGCTGGGGGGCAGGCGCGGGGGTGGGCTGAACCACGGGGGCCTGGGGCATCCTGACGCCCCTCAGGACCATCTCTCTCAGCCTGTCGATCTTCACTCGCCGCAGGTGCGCCAGCTTCCTCTTGCTCTGGTAATCATCGACGAAGGACTCCAATGGCTGCCCGCCATCCAGGAACAGGTCCGCCATTTTCTAACGGGGAGGGAGGGTAGGAAGGAGACAGGGAGGGAGGGAGGGAGAGAGACAGGGAGGGAGGGAGGGGCAGAGCCAGGTAGTGACAAAGGGACAGGGTGAGTTACTGCTGAACTCATGGCAAATACTATAATACCAGACTGGAAATTGAGATGTGGAGTGTGGTCCCGATGGCATTAGACCATGGCAGCTTGTACTTCTGTGCGCGAGTGTGTGTGTGTGTGTGTGTGTGAATGCGTGTATGTACCTGGGTGTGTGTGTGTGTGTGTGTGTGTGGATAGCGGGAATAAAATGCTGCACTCTTACCTCAGTCTCCTCCTCAATCTTGGCACCTTCTGCCTGCAGGAGGGCCAACAGTGTGTCCATCGATCCACTGCCTAACTTATGATCTGAGGGGAGGGAGAGAGAACAGGAAATTGTGGGTCCTGCCTTCAATGGAAACCTTTCTGACCCACAGTAGAGAATGAGCAGGATGCGCTCATGTGTACGGTGATGTGTCCCTGCCTGTTTGTGTCCGTGTGTCAGTGTGTGTGTCAGTCTGTGTGTGTTCATGTGTGTCACGCATGCAGTGATGTGTGTGTGCTGTATGTTCACATTTCCAGTCGCCTTGGTGCTGTTCCACCAACACAAACAGACCAACAACCCTTATCAGTCCCTTGTGCCCAGAAAGCCCCTGAGCCTTCTGTTATCAGATTCTATCAGTGTCTATGTGAATCTGTGTGTGTTTCTGTGTGTCCCTGTTTGTGTGTCTGTCTGCCTGTGTGTGATTCTGTGTGTGTCTGTCTGCAGCCTATCACAAAGCAGATTTCTGCCCTACAACCAATCACAAAGTAGGCACCGCTCATCCCATTTCTGCCCACTCGACACCACCCAACTGCTGCGAGAGCCTCCTCACTGCTAAAAGCGCGGGGGAGTTCCCTGGCCACGTTCCCCGGTTGCCTTCTCTAAATCTGGCCCCTCTGATTAGCCCGCCCCCCCTGGCGCTCAGCTGGAAGTGAGGGCATCCAGACCGGGGAAGGCTGGCTGTCTGGCTCCCGCAGAGGGTGGGGATTCCACCAGCTCAGCCCTCTGTGGGGAAGGCGGGGGTGTGTGATCAGCAGACTGGGAGATGGTGAAGCTGCAGGCCGGGAGCCGGTGACGGTGACACGGAGGGGGACCTTCCCACCCCACCCCTCCCCTCCCCTCCTCTCCTCCGCGCTCGGGCTGGGGGGCACCGGAGAGCGGTCGTTTGCTGACGCACCCACGCCCACTGCAATCTGGGCCTGGCCTGAAATGGCTGTTTGTAGTCACGGCGAGGGGGTGAGGGCGGACATGGTTAGGGCAGGCGTGTGTAGGATGGAGACGTGTGGCGGTGAATATCTCAAACTGAGAGAAAGATCGCTCCCCGGTCATTCTTGTTTCTCTCTCCCTCACACTCACTTAATCACTCACTCATGACAAAACAACTGATGCACTCACTCCCTACAAAAACTACTCATGCACTCACTCACGCACTCACTCCCTACAAAAACTACTTATGCACTCACTCACTCCCTACAAAAACTACTCAGGCGTTACGTTACGTTAAGGTAGTCCATCGGAACACAATCCTGCCAGGTCACTTTTAAGATGCGTTGGAGGCACTTTATGTGGAATGACTCCAGCATCTTTAGATGGCGAGCGTAGATGGTCCATGTCTCACAGCCGTATAGGAGAGTGGAAATGCATATTCCCTTGTAAACTGCAACTTTGGAGTGTAGATGGAGATTGCTGTTGTTGTAAACTCTTTTCCTCAAAAGGAGGATGAGGCCTGCTTGATCCGGTTTTAGATGTCCTGTCTTCTGAGAGAATGCTTCCAAGGTATTTGAAGTGTGGAACGATGGTGAGTTGGGAATCTGCGACGGAGAAGACAGTTGGTTTCTTTGGGGGTTCTGATGACCACTGGCAGAGGACTTCTGTTTCTGAGGTGTTAACAGACAGTCCCATTCTGCTGTATGCTCTCGCAGCAGCTGCAAGCGTGGCCTGCAGGGCTTCTGGTGAGTGCACCACAAGGGCACAGTCATCAGCATACTGGAGCTCCAGTATGCTTATAGACTGGAGCTTTGTTGTAGCTTGGAGCCTCCTGATGTTGAAGAGGTTCCTATCCAGTCTGAAGTCCAGGGTCACCCCACTTCCATCTTCCATTTCCTTGTGCAGAAGTGTCGTTACACATAGGAGGAAGATGTTAAAGAGGACCGGAGCGAGAATGCATCCCTGTCTCCTACTCCAGGGGCAGATTCCAGTCCATCTACTGTAACCTTGGCCATCATTCCATCGTGGAACTGCTGCAGGAGGTTGACAAAGTTCACTGAGCAGCCATCGTGTAGAAGGGCTTTCCAAAGGAGGTCACGATGTATGGTGTCAAATGCATTGGAGAGATCCACGAAGGCCATGAACAGGTCTTGTTTTTGTTCACAACATTTTCCTGCAGTTGCCGGGAGGTGAAAATCATGTCCACTGTGCTTCGGTTTTTCCGGAATCCACACTGGGATTCTGGTAGCAGGTCTTCAATGATAGTATTAATAAGCCTGTGGAACCTGATTTTTGCCAAAACTTTGCCAGCAACAGAAAGAAGTGCTATGCCCCACAGATGGATTTGTCCCCCTTCTTTTTATAAATGGTGACAATATTTGCATCCTTCTATTGATGGGGGATGCTTTCTTCCCGCCATACTAGGGAGATGAAGAGGTGGATTGCTCTGGTGCAGAGATAGCCCCCGTGCTTCAGGATCTCAGCAGGGATGGAGTCAGGTCCTGGGGATTTATTGTTTTTCAGTGCCCTTATGGCAGCATGTACCTCGGAGAAGGAAGGTGGAAGGTCCAGGCTCGGGATGGTGGGTAGGGTTGGGAGGTCTTCCAGAACTGAGACGTCAACTGGGGCTGGCTGGTTTAACAGAGCCTCAAAATGCTCCCCCCATCTCTGGACAATCATCTGCAGTTCTTAGGGGGCAGACAGTGTAGGTTTTGGACCATGAGTGGCCTTTACTGCATCATAAAAGTTGTGCATGTCATACCTGTCTGCATGAGATTGTATTTGCTATGTCTTGTGTACCCACCACTGGTTTTTAATGTGCCTCAGGGAACGCTGTACCTCTCTCCTTTGGTCTTGCCATTTGGTTTTAAGGGCTGCAGAAGATGGGTTATTGAGTGAGGCTTTATGCATGTGGTTGAGGAGAGTGGAGATGTGTGTGGAGTTTTCATCGAACCAGTCCTGGTGTTTCTTCCTGCTGTAGCCGATAGATTTGGCTGCCGTTTCGTAAAGTGAAGCACTTAGGGAGGACCACTTGTCATCGGTCGTCCCCTCAATGCCCAGGAGAGACTGAGAGCTGGTTAGCTAGGGAACAGCGGAAGCTGTTGCATGCCTGTTTCCTGCAGCCAGGCACAGTCTGTCCAGTACTCCGCCCCTCTCATGGCTAATGTGATGTGGACATCCCTCAGATCCGAGTGCCTGATGATGATGTAATCCAGAAGGTGCCAGTGCTTGGACCGGGGGTGCATCCAGGAGGTTTTGTATTTATTTTTCATCTGGGATATAGTGTTGGTAATGGTGAGATTGTGTTCAGCACAGAGACTTAGGAGTCTTAACCCATTTGCATTGGTGTGGCCGATGCCGTGTTGTCCAATCACGCCTTTCCAAATGTCACTATTCTTCCCCACTCTTGCATTGAAATCACCCAACAGCAAGATTTTGGGGACTTTGCAGAGGGCCTAATCCAGCATCTCGTAGAAGCGGTCTTTCACATCCTCTTGTGATGGAAGGGTGGGTGCATAAGCACTGATATTGCTTTACGACGAGGGGGATGCAGAGTGACATAAGCCTTTCACTTATGCCAGTCGGTGTCTCAGTGAGATTTGGCTAGAGGCAGTTCTTGATCGCCAGGCCCACTCCATGCAGGTGTTGTCCTCCTGTGGGGTAACGTTTCCAGAAGAAGGTGTAGCCCTCTCCCTCTTCAGTGATCCTTCACCCAGGAGTCTGGTCTCGCTTAAAGCAGCAATGTCAATGTTGTAGCGCTTCAGCTCTGCCGCAATCAGCGCAGTCCTTCCACTGGGCCTGTCGGTGTTGTGGCTAGAGTGCAAGAGGGTCCTGACGTTCCATGTTGCAATTCGTAGGAATATATTTTGCTTTTTTGTTTTTTCCGACCGCTAAACGGAATGTCCTGCTGAGGGGCGCGGTATCCCATCCAGGAGAGTCTGAGTGGGCAATGTTTAGGTCACTTTTTCTAGACCTTTCCCCAACTGGGGTGAACAGTGTGGTCCTTAATAGGGCTGTTCAGACACACAGGGGTCTGCCGGGAGCAGCTGCCACTCAAAATCCCAGCTGCTGACAACCAAATAGCCCTGTGCTGCAACTGTCCAGGGACCTAGCTAGGAGCTTCCAGATCATTCTGTCCTGCCCCCGTCACCAGGCACCCCATCGGCAGTAGACTTGATAGGTTTGCAGGGGCCTGGATGGAACTCAATAAACCAGTAGCAGATACCTGCATGCTGAGATTATTTAAAGTGACAAAGGGGATGCGCTTGCTCCAACATCACTTCTTCGCTGTGGGGAGTTGTACTCCGATAGCAAGAAAATAATCCAAGACGACCGGCAACTCCTCACAGCTGCAGGAGGCTGCCGAAGCTCCAGTCTGTCGGAGGACCGCCTATGGTGTGCCTGCCAGCACCAGCTTTTCTCTCAGGGTGTGCTCCCCAAGCCATTGTCTTTCTGGACTTACCCACAAGGCAGCGGAACAGTGGTTGGTGGACGCCAGGGTATGTCCACAACTGCGGGCCTGCACATCACACCTCTGGGGACCACTGCAGCTCCGAGATCCCCTGCCAAGTTTGCCAGGGACCGGCGAGGCACCCAGTTACCGTGTGTGGCCACGAGGATGCCTGGCAGGAGTCTTGGTGAAGGAGAGGCTGTGTACTGGCAAGGGAAGGCTTACACACTAGGCTGATTTCCTGTTCACCACAGGGGCTAGCCAGCGGCAGCAAGCTGTAAGCAAGAGGGTTGCAAGCAGGTGGGAAGTAGACATGCACCTTCCCTCTAACTACTGCACAACTGCACTAGATGCATCACAACACCCTGCACATCTGCGCACACACACTCACGCACTCACTCCCTACAAAACTACTCACACACACACTCACTCACTGTGACACCCTACTCGCTGCTCTAACACACAGATAAACCACTATGTGAGGAGTAATGCCCAGGGGAGTGCTTAAGCCAGGAACACAGCTGTGAGGACCAGCAGAACCAGTCTGGCCTGTGTGTGTCATCCACAGAGAGGAACAAGCGCACCAGTGTACGACTACACCCATTCACGTGATGGAATGACACGGATTTAGACACACACGGATGCACGCCCGCACACACACATGTACTTATGCACACACTAGGAGACTTCAGCGCACTTCTCACATGCTGCTCCACAATCAATCCAGATTCCACAAATGTCAGTTATGAATATTGAATGATTAAGTCAGTAAAATAAAATGTCATTTCAAATACCTACAACACCAGATCCATTAGGAGGTCATTTGAAAATGTAGTGCTTATTCATTTAGCAAAGACATTATTCATGATAATGGCCAAGATCATTTTAAGGCCATTATCATGAATGGTGCTACATGTGACAATAATGACAGTAACATTTCTGTATACAGTGGCCTGGACTGAATCAAAACACGACTGAACCATGGAGGTGGAATTTTATCACTTCACAAATGGAGCTTCACAAGTGAATTTTGGTCATTTGCCAGACAGTGTGCATGAAGCTAAAAACCAAATCATCACCAACTAAACAGTCAGTCTTAAGAAAAAACAGTGCCCAGGCCAGTAACACCATGGATATTAAGCGGAAAGCTGGTGAAAGAGCCACAATATAATTTTTTTATCCTTCATTTATCGACAAACAGCCCCATTAAGAATGCCATCTCCTTTTCAAGAGCACAGCACATCTAAACACAAATAGCTATATTATATATAATAAGGCTACATGAGACAGTATAACAGATACATCAGTGGAATGAGTTGTTAAGCGGGCAGGCCCTTAACACAGCGCCCCCTGCAGGGCGGAGGGGTTACCTAACGTGGACTTGCGGAGCTGGAAGCTTTCGAAGAGCTCCTGGAGGCAGCGGTACCGCTTTGTGAGCTCGTTCTTCTGCAGGTCCAGTGAGGGCTGCAGCAGGAGGTTCTGCTCGGCCAGGCTGCGATTCCCGGCCAGCACCACGTCCTTGGACTGCTGCACGCCCTGCGTCTGAAACAAACACCACCAGGTACAGCGATCACTCCCTTCCTGCTGCGTGACAGACACAAAGCCAGGGCCGCCACAAATATCCTGTTTACCTGTTAAGATCTGGTAAAAGCCATGTATATTTACACATATAGTACGCAGGGGTCCCTCAGGGCTCTATGGTGACAAATGCTCCCACATGACACATTTTGAGGACACTATGGTCACATGTAAGTCACATGCTCCAAAATTATGTTTCAAGTTAGCACACATCAACTTTCAGGAGCAAACACACCTAAAATGGAGGCAGCATAGAGCCCATTCAGATGAGGTGTGATATCACTGCCAGAAAACCTCTAGTCATGTGCTATCATATTGATGCTTCCATTTAAAATGCTCATTAAACCACAATATAAACAATTAAATTTCCAAATCCATAGACATGGTCATGAATGATAATATTTCCTTTTGATGTAAAGTATATACATTTTTAAACAAGAGGGGGAGATTTGATTTGAGGTTGTTTCATAATGGATATTCACTTCTGATTGCCAGCCCATGAAACAGAAGACATGCTATTGACATGCTACAGTGAATGAAAGCAAGAGCAAAACATATTTTTGATAATTTTAGCCTAAGCAGTCAAAATAATTTTATGATGCTACATCTGTGAAAGATCAATTTCTTTCCTTCAAACAGGTGTTTCCCTGCACTGGTTGAAACACATCCTGGAGTAAGCCCAGGTGTTTTGGATGTTTTAAGGGCCCCACTGTTTCAAGTCCCTTGCTCAACATATAAAAAAAGATATTCCTGTTTCAATAAACTTTTGCACCCTTTCGGTTTGCTCCTGGACCAACTTCGTCTGGCAGCAGATCTTTGAATGACTAAGCCACCCACTTTCCCCTTGGGCACTGCAGAACAGGCGGAAAGCAGCACTGCAAAACGCAGGCTTCCGTCTCGCTGGGCCACTGATTTCAGTTGGCTAAGACCGTTTCCAACTGTACTCCTTGGCTGCTGGAGCTATACTGCCACACAGGACTCACGCGTAGCCAGCGCACCTACAGACCATGCGTCGGTTCCCAGCTCACACAACGCCGCCTTCTCTCGTCGTCTCACGACGCTGCCACCGCCTGCTCGCCAACAACCACGCATCCACCCTCCACGCTAAACACTTCTGACTAATCCCACTACATACGCGCGGCTCCGTGCCTTCGCTCTTAGAGTCTGCGGAACTCTATTGAGAATATTCCTCCGCTGTCAGAAACACCTGAATATGATTCCCCGAGCAGAACTTCCCACTTGAGACAATTCGTTTCCGATGGCCGCAAAATTCACATTGCATGTCAGCAGGAGAATCAAGTAAGTGATTTTGGGGCTGCGTCATGAGTATTGACGGAGGGTAGGGTAGAGTCGCAGTGAAATCACTTAAGATTAAGCAGCTAGACAGCTTTGTATGGAGTGGTGGAACGATAAGTACCACCAGGAATCAGGAAGTGCCATTTTATTCTTAACCCCAGAGGGAAAAACGGAGCCTTCTTGATGTGGAAGCAATCGGCTTTCAGACAGGGTCGCTGCAGAACCCAGAGACGAGGTCAGGCCACAACTAGAACTACCTGGCTGATTAAACAAGATATCTGAGCACATTTGAATCAAGGAAGATCTCCCCTCCCCTCCCTATATGGTGCAAGCCTTTGAGCAGGACGATCTCTAGAGACATGAGGACACAAATGTGAGTCTTCTACATCATTCTGCGCAGCTCATAATGTAGGTCACTCTGCCTACACCCCACTCCCCCTCCCCAAGTTCCTGAATGTAAGACTTTAGTTTGGCTCAGTCTGGTGTGGCAGAATAAAGCCGGCACTATACACTACATACTGCGGAAACAAACCTTTGTTACTTCTTATGAATTAAATGATGCATTCGTAGACAAAGCGAAACACCCGCATTGACTTCGGCCAACGTAGTCTATACATCCCTGCTGGCTGAACTAGTCGAGATGTTGATTAATGAGGGGGATTCCCTGCCTGCCATCGATCTAAAAACTCACAAAGGGTCCCAACTCATCTGATTAAGCGGACAAACATGCCACCTTGTCTTTCTTATTTTATTTTTTTGCAGTGCACTAAATAAAGCGACTAAAAAATGACAGTCTGGTACAGCAAACGTTATCACTTACATGTTGACAGGATCTAAATCTACACCATCCCAACTGGTGTGGGGTGTCACTAAGCGAACAGTTTGAGGCTGCAATGTGTTGCGTGGCACAGGGTTTGGCTGTGGTTTGATTTCCGCCAAGTTTGTTCATCACATCAGCCCTGCCCCAGACCAGCCCTGGTCCATCTGCGATCAAAGCTGTGGAGAGCTGTGCACCCTGTCTGGACACCCTATCAGAGTGTTCTCTGACACATATAAACCCCTAAATGCCAAGAAAGTGGACACAGGCTTACGTAGCGCATAGATTTGGCAGTCACAAAACACAAAAGAGGAAACCACAGTTTTGGGTAGGTTGTGTCTTCAACAGGGGCCTGCTTTTCCTCAGTGACGAGAAAGACGACTCCTCTTCCTGCCTTTACTCTGCCCTGCTCTCAAACAAGGAAGAAAGAAAAATGAGGCCAAGCATGTTAAAGATACCCCCCGCCCCCACCTTAAGAATGCATCTTTGATGCATAACAATGAGAAAGCGACAGAAAAGTATCAATGCTGAGGTATGCCTGAATGGTGTGGTGCCAGTGAGTCCCTCATCTCCCATCTGATTTTGGGAATATATTCAGACTTTAAACTTACACAAAGACAGGGTGGAATTTCACAAAGTGGGGCAATTTTTCCTCAATTCATAAGGGAATGTCAATCACAGTCCAATCTAAAGGTATGGTAGCGCTGCCAAGGGGGTCCTACTGGCTGCTACAACAGTTTTAGCCATGGAATGTGAAATGACAGGGCCAAGAATCAAACCACATAGCTTAATTCATGCAAGAGGTCAGACTTCTCCTCTCGACTCCGCCCCACTGATTAAGTCTCTTGCTTGCAATCTTAAGTGGCCCACTCAATGCTCACTGAGAGCCCTAATGAACTCGGCAGTCCCACAGGGACTTTTTATTTTTAACTGGTAAGCAACCTCAGGCTCTGGGCTCTATAAATAAAATGCTCCTGAAAAAGAAGAAAATTGCCCCCGACGTGCTGGTTGGTGCCTTGCGTGGCAGCCAGCCGCCATTGGTGTGTGCGAGTGTATGTGTGAATGGGTGAATGAGAGGCATCAACTGTAAAGCACTTTGGATACAAGTGCCATATAAGTGCAGTCCATTTACCATTTATGCTGAGCAACCAGCCCCTGTTTTCAACAAAACCATCACAGACACAGGCTTGGCAATGCTGTAATGACGCTGGGCAGTCAGAGCATGAGCTTTGGGACTCTCTCCTCCAACTCCTTGCGTGCTAAAGGGATTCTAAAAACAACCATCGAGCACGGGAGCCTGAGTGTATGGGCCCCAGTCTTACAGCAGTCACAAACCGTTTCAGTCGCCCTAGCGACAGCTCAGCTGGGTCCACCTTGGCCATTCAAATGGGGCAGATCCTCCCTGCCTTTTCCCAGGAGCCCAGCCTATCCATAGCCTTGTTTGAGCAAGCACACCCTCTGTGTGCAAACTGCTCCCCCCCCACCCACAGAGCCCTGGGCCAGAATGAACTGAAAGCATTACTTTCACATCTTCTCTTCGATGAGAGACTATGAGCTGACAAAATTCACCTTTCCACATCTTCTCTTTGATGAGAGACTATGAGCTGATGAAATTCGGCACTAGCAGCTTCAACCCACAGGGTTTAAATGGTAAATGGTAAATGCTAAACCAAGCCAAATCAAACCAATTTCATTGCCAAACCAAGCACTCGTGACATCATCTTACACCCTTGGGGTAAGCAGTGATCCACAAGCACAGACCTCAGTAGCGCAAGCTGTGGTCTGTGGTCAGGTATGCAGATTGCTCTGGAGGGAGATTCACTATGACTGGCTGCCTCCTCACCTTCCCCAGTGTTGCAGCACAACAGCCCATCAACAACCTCACCTACGCCCAGACATGACATTCAAGAGCTTTTCTTTTGGATAATTATAGAATTATACAATTCTTTATTAAACACTTACAGTAGGCTTATTTTTTAGCAGGTCAAGACCGTGACTGCCAGCCAGACAACACGCAAATTCTGCTACCCCAGCAGTCTGGGTCTCACTTTGCCTGTATGTAAATGGAAGGAGCCTGACGTTTTAGATCTCCCTCATCTCTTCGCTCCGTTGTCTTGCTCTTTGGGGTGATATTGGCTGAGGTGGTAAGAGCAGTCGTCTGGCAGTCGGAGGGGTGCCAGTTCGATACCACCCTGGATGTGCTGAAGTGTCCCTGAGCAAGACACCTAACCTCCAAATGCTCCTGACGAGCTGGTTGGTACCTTGCATGACAGCCAATCACCGTTGGTGTGTGTATGAATGGGTGAATGAGAAGCATCAATTGTACAGCGCTTTGGATAAAGGCGCTATATAAATGCCAACCGTTACTATATAGTACGCAATTATATAATTTCCCAAACTAGCTGCGGAAAACTCATGAATGGCTTTGGCTAAAAGAACAATATAAACCTAGAATGCAAGTCGCTCTGGATATGAGTCTGCTAAATGAATGCAATGTGCACAATGCCTTTAAAAAAAAAAAAAAAAATCGGTATTAACTCACACTATTAAACGATGCTGCCTGAACAGGTGTGAATGAGCTGACCAGGCATCCAGGTTTATTACTTTTCGTAGTAGCAAGGATAGCAAAAAACAACCGTGCGGTCAGTTTTGAAATGAACACAATGACGATGACTAGCTAGCTGGCAATAATGATTTCTATATAATGATGGCTGGCTATTTTGAAACAAATGGAGCCGGCCGGCAAGCTAACGTCAACTTCAACGTTACCATTTTCAGCAGTGTTTTAAGTAGTGTCTTGAGAAATGTGAAAGACATGATTATGTATATTCAACATTAGAAAAAAACAAACGGATTCAGAATACCTTCTGGTGGACTGTAACGTTACAATACTGACTGTATAGGAAATTAATGTTAGCAAAAATAGCTAGCTAACAAGATGCCATTTCATTATTCGAGCAATACAAGCCAGGAAACCGTGACCACACATCGCCACATTCATACTAACATCATTAATAGGTGTAAAACCAAAAGCTGTCTAATTGTTACAGTCTACAGTTACAGCGTTATAATTATACTACCATATTAAGTTACCGAAACTAGTTTAGCTTTCAAAAACTAGCCAGCTGTTCAACTGGCGAGGTAGCTATGACAGTCAAAATACTTACCTCTTCTAAATCTTGGACGATTTTGTTGAGCTTTTCCTCGTCCTCAAGCAACTCATTTAACTGCGTCATAGTGTAAGAACTGAGTTTTTCAGTGAACCCAGACATTTCTGCTACAGCGGTGTTCTTAGTCCTTGGTGGTCAAGGTTCCCTTTAGTAAGTATACAGAAAAGCAGACGCTACAGTAGCAGCTCGGTTTCCAACCGGAAATACAGCAGGTTTCTTGTCCAAAAGTGTCAAATCAGGGAGAAGGAGCAGCACTGACGTCATTTGCCGTTTGAAAGGAATAGTGTAACAAGAGGCCTACAGAACTAGTCGCAATAATTGATGTGAAGGGAAATTAATTAATTTTGTATTAGATGGTATTTACAATCAACTGTGTTTACATTATATATTACAATATATAATATACACAATATATACTACATTATATATTCAGTTGTACTGGTACTGTATTATTTTAATTCATTTATTTTGGTCATATACATATATTCTGTAGAATAACCTTTACTCACTTTGAACTCCTGCCCCTCAAAAAGCACAGCCCTGAGATAAGATAACCATTATAGGTTAGAAATAAGAGGAAATTGGTGCAGTCTGCAACTATTTTGGGATTTTATGGTTGACCATTTCACCCTGAACCTCCATTGCTCTTTTATGCTTGTGCTCTCAATGAAGGGAGAGGGCACAGTAACGTGGTCTTCTGACATTTACCTTGTACAATCACTTTAGGAGTAATGTGATCTCCTTATTTTTAAATTTGGTTCAGTTGGAGTTGGATGGGGCGGCACGGATGGTGCAGTGGGTAGCACTGCCGCCTCACAGCAAGGAGGTCCTGGGTTCGAATCCAGGTCTCTGTGTGGAGTTTGCATGTTCTCCCCGTGTCTGCGTGAGTTTCCTCCAGGTACTCCGGTTTCCTCCCACAGTCCAAAGACATGCAGGTTAGGCTGATTGGAGAGTCTAAATTGCCCATAGGTATGAGTGTGTGAGTGAATGGTGTGTGTGCCCTGCGATGGACTGGCGATCCGTCCAGGGTGTATTCCTGCCTTTCGCCCAATGTATGCTGGCATAGGCTCCAGCCCCCCTGCAACCCTGTTCAGGATAAGCAGGTTCAGATAATGGATGGATGGATGGGATGGAGTTGGATGTTATACACTCAAGTTCTCTGTGATACATGTTATGGGTAACAGTGTGCAATACCCATGAATTTATGGTAAAACATACCTTTTTTTTTATAATGAATTATGTCATACCTGGGTACATTTAGAAGAACGTCCACAGATTATGCAATATTCCTCAACATACTTGTGAAACACCTGTAAGTCATATGGTTTGATCACATTCTGCCAGGTAAGTAGTGTGGAGTGATGTGAGAAAGCTTTGTACAGTCAAATTGCTGGCCACACGCACACACATTGCCTTTGTGAACCTTCACTAAGGGAAGATGTACAGACCTAGTTTGTCGCTGCCTAAACATCAGAACTTTAAGAAAGAGACACATTGAAAGTGTTTATTTTTTATTTTTTTAACAAATAAAATGAAAACACTTAGAACACTGTTGGTTTGTTTATCATGCTTGCCTTGAAGAAGTAAGTAAGTAAGTAATGCTTATTAAAAAGCTATTTTCCTCCATAGGCCAGAAGACAGAAACAATACAAACACATATTCAAATAAATAAAAAAAAAGTTAGATACGCTATTAATAGCATATCTGCTACATCCATCCATCTTAAACATTAAGGCACTTATTCTCAACAGAATCCCAAATGTAAGAAATATTAAAGTAGTACCAAGGCAATTGGTTTAAATATTTGATCTTAATTTAAATCTGCTGAAATATATGAAACTACCTTGTATATAATTACTTGAAATGGTAATTATAATTATAGTGCAACAGTATAACAGTGGTCTTCATTGGAGTCTCCCAGTTTGGTATTTCTCGCCATATATACGAGATGCACTTAAAATCCCACTTAAAAGCCAAATAGCAACATTTCTAAAGCTGTCAGCAGATTTACAAGAGCCAGATTAAAAATCACAAATTATAGCATGGCAGTGAGGAGGAAATGTCATGCATACAGTCAGTATGGAAAACACCAGTGCAACAAGCAACCATACCTTACAAAAATAAATCATATGGACAACTGCAACCCCCACCCATCCTAGAAGAACTAGTCATTTATTCAGTAGGACATATGACAGCTGAGGAATCCCATTTCGAACCAAACGTAATTAAATTCCGTGTATACGTTGTACTCTCAAGGGTAATTAAAGTTGGTGAAGCAGCAGAGCTGAATGAGAAGTCCAAACAATCCCCTTTTTTCAGTCACTGGTAAACATCCGCCTTCTTGGGCTTCACAGACACGAGGCAGATTATCAACTCAATCAGCTGGTGATGGAATAATGAGCAAACACCTACTGGGCTTTGGAGCTCCAATTAGATCGGCGTTCCCTTTTTTATGGAGGTCTGCGTTTTGATTGAAGACTCCGCTGAAGACAGGAAATGTCATTTCCTCCCAAACTGGGCACGCCATTTCCGTGGGCTTCCTTCAGGATGAAAGCAATGGTGGAAGACGGGAACTGCGTCCTGCAGGCCAGACGACGAGAACTGGGGA
This sequence comes from Conger conger, assembly GCF_963514075.1. Classification (NCBI taxonomy): domain Eukaryota; kingdom Metazoa; phylum Chordata; class Actinopteri; order Anguilliformes; family Congridae; genus Conger; species Conger conger. The sequence goes on from NC_083771.1 coordinate 31,055,086, forward strand.
CGTCCAGCTCCCCCAGCCGCAAGTCACCATCACTGGATGCCAGACACCAGCACAGGGATTTCAAACTCTGTTTTCCTTTCGGCAAAGCCATTCTGCTCTGTGGTGAGGATGGCTCCAGCCGGGAACATCAGGTAATGGTTCTCCTTTGGCAGCGTTGGTGGGGGAGATTCCACAGTGTCCAGTAAGCTGTCAGTCACCTTCAGAGTGACAGTGGGCATGCTCATCCCTCTTTGTTTGGCCTCCTTCTTTCCCTGTTTGTAAGCGCTACTCATGTTGGCTATAACCTGCAAACAGGCAACAGATACCTTTCATTGTGGGGCACAAAGTATCTGTAGAGAGTACCGGTTCATGTCGAGCGGGCACAGTGCTAGAGGACATGCCTCTCCAGCCAGACCGGGGTAAAATATGTGCCTGAAATATTTTAATGCTTTCGATGCCAGCATAATTTTACAACACAGGTATTCGCAATATATGCTCCTAACCAAATGTAGAAACACACGAAAGGCTGAATTAATTTTGTACAAATTCACTGCATGAATTTTTGTCGCTTTTCCCTGCATTAGTCCCAGGAATTTTACTGATGTTTGAAGTGGTAAAACATTTAAAATACATGACTTTAAAGGACCAAAAATGAAATTAAAGTACATTTCCACTTACCCAAGAGTACTATCTATCCATCCAAACAGTTTTGCTGAGATGTGAAGAATATAGATAGAACTTTTTTAGACACAGTTCACCAAGGAAGCACACCTTCTGGGGAAAAGTGTCAATTGTTTAGACCAGTGTTTTAGCTGCAGCTGCAAGCGGCTTGCATATCAAGTGTACATTAGCCAGCTGTGGACTTTAGTTAGCAAAACTGTGCCAAGTCAATACAGGAACTCCTTTCGCTTGCAATGTCAGATTACAAAGAAGTCATGAACACTTTGCCCCAGAATACTTGTGTGCTTCAGCAGAAACTTCTGCTTGCGAGGACATAGTTGGTGAGTCCAGAAATAGTTCTGGATTAAAATGTACATTTTTGAGCTCTGCAGATGTTTGCAAGTAAGCATGCCATTATATTTGGAAAGAGCCATTGTTGTGTCGTTTTAAGAATGCAAATTGTCGGCACTTTCATTACAAGAAAAGGAGTGGTCCATAGAGGTCCATTATATTGCGCTGAACTGCATTTAAAAAGCTGTGAAATCTAAAAAAAACATCACATCTCAGCAAAACTATCGGAAAGGATAGATAGCACTCTGGGTAAGTGGAAATGTACATGAATTACATTTTGGTACTGCCCCTTTAAGTCAGGTTGGGCACCAGCGCTGTTCTACGGGGAGACCCACCAGCTGTCTGACTGCAGTCTGCTGCTCCTGCATGGAGGCCATGATGCTGGTGACACTCTCCTCCTGGACTGGGGTCACTTCCTGTCCCTGCTGGTGCGTAAGCAGGTCAGGCTCTCTCTGTGGGAAGGAAGGGATAGTATGTCCTGCAATATACTATAGATATTTGGACCTTCAGAAAACCTGATAAATATACACTATTTAACAGCAGTGTATTTAAAAAAAATTTTTTATTGCAATATCTGAGAATGCCTATTATTTGTATATCTGCATACGTGTTGGGAAGTACTGAAATATTTTGATAATGCTTTCGTTCATATCATTTCAAATTATCCCACTACTGTAATGGGAACTAAACCAGCAGATTAAAACCAAAACATGCTGGAAATGTGACAAATGGGTCATGATAATGTGATCTGACTAAACTCATATCTACTGCAGGGTTACACAATATGGGAAGTTCTGACAGATAATATAACTTCTTATTGACAAAGAGAAGTGTGTACATAATACTGAATGTGAACCCAAACAATGCAATTTTTTGCAGTTACTTGTAAAGTGAAATGTAGGAGCTTCTACAGGGCTGGAAAGAAAAACCAGTCGGGACATCACGTTTTTTGTTCATCTCTAAACTTTTCAGGGGCTATTCTGACAGATAATACAACTTCGTAAGCAAAAGATTCCTGAACATAACACAAATATATGACTTTAATGACAATATATTTAATGCTGTAAAATGATTTTTTTTACTACTCCAGGCAATCTCCCAAGGATGGTGTATCTAACACTGTTCCCAGATACATTTATTAATGTGCTTAACTGCCACAGACAAACAGACAGACAAACAGCAGCATATGGATGAAAGTTACTCACAAACCCAATCACAGAATCTAGGTTTGGGTAAGAGGTCATCTGGCAGTCGGACGGTCACCGGTTCGACCTTAGGTGTGTCAAAGTGTCCCTGAGCAAGACACCTAACCCCCAATTGTGCTCCTGACGAGCGGGTCGGGACCTAGCGCGCCTATCACTGTTGGCGTGCGAGTATGTGTGAATGGCTGAATGAGAGGCTTCAATTGTAAGACTGGGCGGTGTTCCCCAGCGATCGGGTCTGCCTGAATCTCCTCATCCCATTATGTACATTAACCCGGTTTTCAGGGTGGCTTACAATGAAAGAGAACCCAAGTGCATTCACCTGTGTTATATAAGCAACAGTGGCAGACCTGACCAATAAACAATATTTATTACACTGGCCTAATGGAACACCCCTAAAGCACAGGGTGCAAGTCAACCATGCCACAAATATCACAAATATATATATATATATTCAAATAACAATTCAAATTAAACCCTGATTTAATCACATTAAAGTGTAGTGCCATTAGGTTGGGCGGGGAGGGGAGCCTGAAGTGGGTCGGATTGCTGACCTGACCCGGAAGAACAGCCTCCCGGCTAAAAATCAGGTAGTAGGGTGTGAACTTGGTGTTGGGGTTCACGGAGGTGCGGAAGAAGAACAGGATGGGGTCCAGGTAGTCGTCCCACTCGGCCTGCTTCTCCGCCACGGCCCTCCAGAGGGCCTCTCTGAGCAGGCCTCCGCTGTGGTCACACAGGCCGTTCAGCCGAGACGGCTCCAGGGGAGACACCCTCTGCGCCACGCTCCACCTGTCGCACAGCTGCTGGGTCACCTGCAGGGCGGCAGTGTCTGACGTCACCTGGACAGAAGCCCGGTCTCGCGCTGCCCGTACGGTAACTGTAAGCGTCAAGGTTTCTTTTGCCTCTGTGACACAGATTTCTTACCTCATCACAGAAGTCTGTGCTCTGAGAACAGAATACGGTTTTTAAAGATCCAAATCTGATGAGGACACAAGAACACAGATTCAGATGGTGAAGCCTCAGCAATTTTGTTTGTCAGAAAGTGTTACATGGTGATACAAAGAGAAAAGAACAGCACTTGAAATAAACTCCTTAAGCATATTTTTACTGCAGTTGATGGCTGTATAAAAAACACAAAACAATGCTGAGTGCCTCCCTCCTTTCTTTTCATGTCTCTATATGGCTCTTTGAGGGATTAAACACACATATTGTATACCTTTTGAGCCTCGTGCTGCATTTCATTTTTCTATTTTGGGAGATGTGGAGACAACTGTGCTGACTGGAAGTCACAAATTTAGTTTTCACATTCCAAATAGAGTTTCATTCTAATTAAAGACATGAGGAGGACCTGAGTGCTTATTTTTCAAAGAAGAACAAAGATCTGTAGTGTATTTTGGAGAAAGAAGACCGTATTTTATAAATGCATATTTATAATTACATTACATTACATTAATGGCATTTGGCAGGCGTTCTTATCCAGAGTGACGTACAGTTAATTATGTGGCGAGATTGTCACACCCAACACTACTAGAAGAAAACACTATATAGAGGATCAATTTAAGAAGGCAAACACACTGAATCAATGTTGCTATAAAAATTCCACCATAAGAACGTATGAGATGCTTGTTCTTTTTTTTAATGAAGGATTGACACTATGTTCTGAAGTTACATGATTCAGGAGTGAGTACCTGTAAACAGCTGATGAAATGCATCTAGCCACACAAAGGGGGTCCTTCTTCTGTACAGGAAAAGCCTCCACCCACTTACTCAAATAATCTGTGAGTATGACCACGTAGGTGTTGCCTCGACAGGTCTCTGGAAAAGGACCTGATCACAAATGCACCACACAGAAAAGTTCAAAAGACGACCAAACACAATTTCACATTTAACAGTAGGATCTAGCATTACAAAGTGAGAATTGGGGGTTAATCTTACATTGTGAGTACAGTGGATGCATGTAATCATTTTTTATTTTTTGCTCAATATAGCCCAATATGGATGCAATCAATATAGGCAAGAGGCCAAAAAAAGAGTGCATCAGAGTTTACGTGCAGCCACTGAATTTTGAAAAAATGCACACACCTACAGGGAGGAATCATAACAGAGCAAAGACAAAAAGCCATGGCTGTATCTGTGCAAGACAGGAATCTGCCCACTTCACAGTGCGGAAATGGGTCTGTTACTGCTCTTTAACAAGCACCGCTTAAAAAGTTACCCAACATGTCGATTCCCACAACTTCCCATGGTGCCTCCACCTTGATCGGACGAATTGTCCTGCTCATGTTTTTGCTTCTTTCTGTTTGCTGGCAGGTTTCACAAAGTTTTATCTAGGATAGACACAGACAGATAGACAGACACAATAAACGTGTATATATAGCAAAGTGCATATATAGCGATATGAGCATAGTATATCAGTTGTCAAGCAGAGAAACATTATGTCTACATACATCATCAAAATAAAACAAAATTAAACCAGGCGTACCATAGGCAAACCTGGTCCTGAAGTGCAAGAGATTATTCTGGATTTTGCTCCAACCAAACCTATAACTACATTGAATACTTTATACCATCTATGTACAGCAATTTGTTTAATGATACAACATCACCGTTCCATGGATATTCAACCCTTGGATTACAGATTAACTCTATAGCATCTGAACCATACACTCAAAACCTACGACACAGTGCCACCATGTGGTGATTTGGATTTGGCACACTTTCCCTGCCAGGGTTCATAAGTACCAGGTTTTGCCGTTGTTTATGACGTCACGGTCACCACATACCCAGTCCACCACATCCTTCACAATGCCCAGCCAGTAGTACTTGCTCTGGATCCTGTTCACAGTCTTCTTCTGCCCTAGGTGATGACCAATTTCATCAAAATGGCAATCCAGAAACACCTTTCTCTTTTTGTCCGTGTCAATCACGACTTCTCTCTTCTCCTCCTTCTTTGGCCCAACATAATAAAGGCGCCCCTCTAGAAACACAAATATCTACACTTAAAAACGGGGTCATGTCTTACATTAAAATCAATAGAAAATTGGTAAAACAATATGATTATATGATTATTCCTCTTGTTCACATGACAAAATTAGAAATAAAGCCGTGAAACTCCCTGGAACGATGACAGGAAACGGTACTCTCATTGCAAACTAACTAGTTCATTAATGTCCAGCGTCCAGCTTCTGGAGGATTAATAAATGTTCTGCCATGGAAACAGGAAGACTTTCACATAGGGAAGGCGTATACTTTTACATATAGGGGAGACTGAGATGGCTTAAACATTGGGTTGGTTGTGACACCATGGGATGAGTTTTGGTAATGTGATCACTATAGTCAATATCCCTATTCCCCTTTGTGGGTGTGATTTAAGCACATTTTCTGTTCCTGTTACATCCGGTAGTCGGGTAAGCTGTAACAGTGGAACTCTTTGCATTTGACAATTACTCACACATTCTGTGATATTGTAGTAGATGTCTAAATGACTAGTATTTGTAGCAGACAAATATGGGAAGTTTATTTAAAAATTTGCGTAGAGTTATACATATTACAAATCACCCCCGATCTCCCCTACTTATGTGTGGTGTGGTGCCGCGAAGAAATAACATTCAGGTTACTCCTGACTAGACAGCTATATACAATGACTAAAATTAATTCGCTAGAACCTTTTTACCTTCAACAGAAAAGTTATTTGCACTTCGCCGAATGCCCCGTTTCTTCTGTTCAGGGAGATGCTTCGAGTATACTCCTTTGGTTATGTATCGGTAGACGTGCTTGTATCGGACCAGAGACTCCACGGAGTTTGCATCGCAATCAGATTGTCTCTTCCCACTGAACTTGAACTTTTCTCTGTCACTTGACATAATCAAACCTGTCGACATAAACACACACACAGAATACATCCTGCAGCTAGCTTACTTCATCCTGGACGGAAATGAAAAACATGTTGTTTCCCTACGGGCACATTGGGAGCTGGACCAAAATACAGTAACATCCGGGGGTGGGGCACTAGTGAAGCTTAACTTTTCGAAGTGACCAACACAATTTCATTCAGGCAGTTTGTTCGAAATATTATTGGACAGTTATATTAAAGTACACTCGCTGTATTATAAATTAAATGTATGCTGTTTAAATGTTTAAAAGCTACTATTATCCGTGAAATTATCACTCTCAGTGACATATCAAAATTGCTCTTTTGACTTTTCTTTTTGCCAGACAAGCTAACTTAGCTAGTAAAATATTAGCCGTGGTACAAACTACTAACGTTGGTGTAAGTGCAGCTATGACGTATATGCATGCATTGTATCGCAATACTTTGGTGAAATATTTAAGTGGGCTACTATAAATAGAAACCCGGTCCCAAATTTAAAACCATTCGGCTACTATATTACTTAGCTAGTTGGCCACTTGTCAACATGACAGAAGAACCAGAGGCCTAATTTAGCTAGCTAGCTTAGCTAACGTTTAATCAACTTAAGCACTTACCTTCTTGAAGAACTTTGCACAGTATGTGTAACAGTCGGGTGCCATGTATATTTCATATGAGTGTGAAGAAGCTGATTGTGTAACTTGCTTGGTTAGTCATTCTTAAGAGTTCCTAGCAATTCTAAAGCGAAAGGGGTGCCAAATTACGTCCGCATGCAATTCCTGTGTTTCAGTGACAAGCGCATGCGTGTAAACCACTGTTGGAACATAAACTGCCACTGACGATTGCTGAAAGCGATGGTTTCGGATGTTGATGCTTTTACAGTTAGCTGAAGTAAATTCACATGTATCCCTTCCTATGTGGTCAATGTAAGGCTGTACTTCTATATACATCTATATACACTCAGTGAGCAATTTATTAGGTAGACCTGTACACCAGCTTGTTAATGTAAATATTTAATCAACCAATCACGTGGCAGCAACTAAATACATAAAGACATCCAGACGTGGTCAAGCTGTTCTTCAGACCAAATTTCAGAATGGTGAAGAAATTGATCTAAGTGACTTTTGCCGTGGAATGTTGGTGCGAGACAGGGTGGTTTGAGTATCTCAGGAACTGCTAATCTCTCCTCTCTAGAGTTTGCAGAGAATGGTGAAAAAAAAAAACTAAAACCCAGTGAGCAGAAGTTGGGCAGAAATTCTTTGTTAATGAGAGAGGTTAGAGGAGAAGGGTCAGACTGGTCAAAGCTGACAGGAAGGTGACAGTAACGTAAATAAAGCATTACAACACTGGTATGCAGAAGAGCATCTCTTAACACACAACGCATCAAACCTCTATGTGGATAGGCTGTAACAGCAGAAGACCAAGAAGTAAAAAAGTCCAATAAATAGTAAAGTGCTCACTGACTGTAGTTAGTTGCATAGAAGTAAATAGACAAATCCTGAGTAAGTGTGTCTGTTCTATGTAGATATTGTTTATGAAGAAAATTGCAAAACAGTGCAAGAAAAAAGACTAAAGAAAAAGTGTGTGATGAGTACAATAAGAAATTCTACCAATTTTGCTGGTGATTTTGATTGCAGTCTAGCCCTGGTGTCGACCACATTATGTAATGAGCCAAATTATTCACTTGATAAGACATTTTTTAAGGAAGGCATGGGTTAAAGACTGTACATCTTTGGTGAATCTGTTTAACAGTGGTCCGCCTTGAAGCAAACGTTGTATAGAGATTAAGACAGAATAATGAATTAGAATGATAATCAACACACACACACACACACACACACACACACACATTGTCAGTAATCAGCATTGCCGAGCCATTGTTATTTGTAGTAGAAAAAGATGAGGCGAAGCAGAAAAACCTGTGTTACAAATAATATCACAGCATTTTGTTTCCTTGTTCAACATATGTTTATTTCTAAAACTTAGTTTGGTACATCTTTACAGCCCACATTAAATATACAGAGATCAATATTTTTCACATGCACACATACCCACAGTCACACGCAGAGACACTATTATTTTCACATACAGTATATAATTAAAACTGTTAGGATACAGATATTTTAGATATTCTTTTTAATTTTTACAATAGTTAAAAACAATAGGGTTACAGGGATTGGTTTGACACTATTTTTTTTTTTGGTTGTTTCTTTTTTCTTTTGGGAAAACGTGATTACATAAACGTGATTACACACTGTGGACTGTAGATTGCAATGAAGGTGGCTTTGGAAAAAGAGTGACAAACAGAGGAAAGTACACAGACATGGACTGGAGAATACATGCATGAGCGTCCTCTTCATAGGGCAGTGAGGAGGACGGGTGTTTCCACCAACCGCATGCAAATGCATATCTCACTCATAAGCTCTCAAGTGCAAAATGTGTGTGTATGCATTTTTGTGTACAAATAGATAAACTCCAAGTTCATTTTATACAGCGAGCATCGAAGTGTTGAGAAGTATATACCCTGTTAAAATAGTAAATAAGAATTCCACTGGCTTTAAGACTAGAATTTGAGACAGCACTGGGGCTGCATGGGAGTAAGGAAGCGAAAGCTAAAAACGAGCAGGGTCCTTATTTCGACAGTGTCTCAGTCTATGAGCGTGTGTCGCTCTAACCTGCTCTTTACTGTTCGCCGTCTCAAGAAATGGGGATAAATGTTGTGTGTGTGTCAGCACTCTGCGTGTTAAGTGTGTAGAGTTAGGCCCCAGGTATATCCATGCGTTAGCCTTGCCTATAGTCCCATCGGTCCTCTAGCGCCCCCTACAGTGTGGTCTCGCTGCTTACGTCCCGCAGGCGGGGGTAAGTGTCATTGTCCTCGCTGTCAGTCTCCAGCTCAATCTTGACCTGAGGCGGGGGACCGGCTCCGTGGGTCAGGGGCCCGGCGGGGGACGGAGGACAGGAGATCTTCAGGTGCAGAGTGATGCTGGGGAACACCAAGCTCCGGTTACAACACACGCGCAGAGCCATCGAGAGAGGGAGGAGGAGGTGGAGAGGGACAGGGGGAGGCCAAACGGAATGGACAGGAGGTCAGATAGGAGTGCTGATGGATGGGAAAGGGCAAACGGGAACAGATTGAGGAAGACGCGCTGGGAAATGTGTCGGCGGCGAGAATGGAAGGACGGGAAGGAGACTGACACTCTCAGACGTGCAAAATAACCACTTCAGGATGCCATTGCATGCTATGTATTGTAATCTTGTGTAGAAGAAACGACACGGCAATCCTAGTTTACAATTTTGTATATACTGTATTTCAAATGTCCTCACAGACTAAATGCCACTGCTTTATTCCGGATATAACTGCTCAAGGAACACCCCTGCATTACAGCAAATGTCTGTTTAGACTAGGTTTATGACTGTTCAGACTGCAGGTGAACTAAAGCAAACTCTGATGACTTGGGAAGTTTTGTGATTTGACAGAATTGGTGCATCATGGGTGCAGGAACATGCGTGTAGATGTAGCTTTTGTTCTTGGGATCAGCCTTTATTAGCCAATGGGTTTAATGTGGGATTAAATAATATAATGTACACAAACATGTTTTAGGGACAGGTTGTCCACTGTAGGAAGGCAAACTGTCAATAATCTAAATCCGTATGCTGTGTTCCTTCCCAGGAACATAAAATGAATCAACCAAATCGAGTGCATAAACCCTGACCCCTTGGTAAATCTTACTGCTATTGGAGGTTGTTCCTAGCTGTAGTTGGTTATTATTCAATTAATACTCATTGAATGTTGAAGGTATACACAATACTCTGCAAAACTGCCCACTACTTGTATAAATACAGCTCCTTTTTGGGTAGGATTTAGAAAAGAAAACAGCCATGTCCCCTGCTGGGCTGTTTTGTACATTGCTTTCCCACTATCTGTGGTCTGTGGTGTGCAGAGGGAAAACCCACACACCTATGGAGCTTGAACAGGAGGACAAAAGGCTGTAGTTGAATTTGTGGCTCATGCAGTCATGCCATTACACATGGGATTCGGGAGGGATGGGGGCACACATACACTCACTGAGCACTTTAGTAGGTAGACCTGTACACCGGCCTGTTAATGCAAATATCTAATCAGCCAATCATGTGGCAGCAACTAAATGCATGGAAGCATGCAGATATGGTCAAGAGATTCAGCTGTTTTTCAGACCAAATGAGGAATAAATGTGATATGAGTGACTTTGACTGTGGAATGATTGTTGGTGGCAGACCAACAATCATTGGTTTGAGTATCAGTTCAGAAACTGCCGATCTCCTGGGATTTTCACACACAACAGTTTCTTGTGCTTGCAGAGAATGGTGCGAAAAACAAAAAAACATCCAGTGAGCCTTGGTAATGAGAGAGGTCAGAGGAGAAGGGCCAGACTGGTCAAAGCTGACAGGAAGGTGACAGTATCGCAAATAACCACATATTACAACAGTGGCATGCAGAAGAGCATCTCTGAACACACAATGCATCAAACCTCTAAGTAGATAGGCTACAGCTGCAGAAGACCAATAAGTCTAAAAAATAAGTCTAATAAATACCTAATAAAGTGCTCACTGAGTGTCGCTGCTAGACTTCAGGGAAGATAGACACTGGGAAAGCACTCAGAACACAAACAATACTTTCAATGACTTTCTTTTGGAAAAGGTTATACATGTGTGTATATATATATACACACACACACACACATAAATATATATATTTTTTTAAGAAACAACCAGAAACCCGTCACATATGGTCGATTCACAGATGGCAGCATAGCTGCTGTTTTTAACATGTGTACAAAAGGCGTGAAGGGGCTCAGTGTGCTGTTCTTTAACCTTAGCACTACACTGCACTGCACTGCAGGGAGAGCAGAGGAATTCAATCTTAATGCTTTAAGAAAACTTTTTCTTGAAGATTCTTTCACTTTTTTTGTTAATTTCAATGTTTTTCACATAGTGAGTTGTAGTTATAGAAAAAGGTATATATAATACCATTACAATGGTAAATACAAAACCCCATAGAGGTTAGACTGAAGCTCCCTTCTCTCTATGAAGGCTGTGTATACCTTCCTTTTCACATACAGTTGGGACGCAGTGAATGTGTGAACAGGATGTATTGTATGTATATGTTTTGTATACTGGCCAAATTTTGAAAAAAATACCCCAGAGGCCCTAATAATGGACATATACACTTCACAGAATGCACGATTTAAATTGCGATTATGGACGTGCGCACAATCCCCTAATGTTTATAATCTCACAGCAGCAAATAGTTTAGCAACATTTTTGAAATAACATCACTACAAACAACAAAGAGAGAAAAACCATATACTAATACTTTGGTTTTTACATTTAAACCAATAGTGTACAAGAGCCACAAATGTAACAATATTTTATGGATCTGGTCTATTTATATTTATATGTCAAGACATAATTAAAAAATGTTTCACAATAAGAAATTCATAACAATGAATACACCTGAAACTAAGGATAATTTTACTTTTGGGAGTTAATGCATTGCGTAGGAATACCAGGAATGTGTGTGTGCGATAATGCATGTGTATGTGTGTGTGAGTGTGTGTTAATGCATGGCTATGTGTGTATAAGTGTGTGCTAATGCATGGTTGTGTGAGTGTGTGTGTGCGATAATGCATGTGTATGTGTGTGTGAATGTGTGTTAATGCATGGTTGTGTGAGTGTGAGTGTGTGTTAATGCATGGTCGTGTGTGAGTGTGTGTTAATGCATGGCTATGTGTGTATGAATGTGTGCTAATGCATGGTTGTGTGAGTGTGAGTGTGTGTTAATGCTGGTTATGTGTGTGAGTGTGTGTTAATGCATGGCTATGTGTGTATGAGTGTGTGTTAATGCATGGTTGTGTGAGTGTGAGTGTGTGTTAATGCTGGTTATGTGTGTGAGTGTGTGTTAATGCATGGCTATGTGTGTATGAATGTGTGCTAATGCATGGTTGTGTGAGTGTGAGTGTGTGTTAATGCTGGTTATGTGTGTGAGTGTGTGTTAATGCATGGCTATGTGTGAGTGTATGTTAATGCATGGGTATGTGTGTGAATGTGTGTTAATGCATGGGTATGTGTGTGAGTGTGAGTGTGTGTTAATGCATGGTTGTGTGAGTGTGAGTGTGTGTTAATGCTGGTTATGTGTGTGAGTGTGTGTTAATGCATGGCTATGTGTGTATGAGTGTGTGCTAATGCATGGGTATGTGTGTGAGTGTGTGCTAATGCATGGTTGTGTGAGTGTGAGCGTGTGTTAATGCTGGTTATGCGTTTGAGTGTGTGTTAATGCATGGTTATATGTGTGTGTTTCTGTACATGTGTCAGTAGGAATAGGTGTCGTCGAGCTGGCAGTGTGCACCCCAGTCGGTATTGGATTTGGGGGGCTTCATCAGGTCACTGTAGGGCACGTGCAGTTTGAGCACACAGTACCTGCGGTCCAGGTCAGACTCATCTGCTGAGCAGTTAGAGTAAGGGTGGTATCTCTCCTGTACACACACACACACACACACACACGCAAGTATGCACACAGGTACACATGAACATGTACACATTGATAAAGCACACACATACACAAATGAACAAACACAAACACACAAGTAAACACACAGGTACACATGAATATGTACACATTGACAAAGCACACACATACACAAATGAACACACACACACAAGTAAACACACACACACAAGTAAAAACACACACAGTAAAGTAAACACACACACACAAGTAAACACACAGGTACACATGAACATGTACACATTGATAAAGCACACACATACAGGGGAAACAGGAAAACAGGAAGAAGGTGGGAGGAAGAAGGGTGATAGAAAGGGAGAGAGCAGCAAACAGAGAGTGGAAAGAAAGAGAAAGTTCAGTGTTTTCAAAGTCTGGTGATCAAAAACATGTAAAAACAAGCAGTGCTCACATTACTTCGTAGAATTCTTTGGGTTTGGCAATCGGCTAAATCTTTGTGTATAAAATAAAACGACAACCTTTCCCGAATCAGAAAAGAGTCACTTAAATGTTTACAGCTCATTTATATCAAACCTTGAAGAATAGCCCTAATAAGGCAACATAGTGATCATAAAACCACATTAGGCATCGTTTGCACTGCATCCATCAGCTAAATATCAAATCAGACCCAGAATGCAGTGCGAGTGAAAGTGGATAGGGTCACTTCCTATGAGATGCAGTGATTGTGTGTGCTCGCTCTGTCACTGGTCAGTTCTACGGTTGTCTCCGGGATTCCATTGTGTGACAGGACCTTGAGTACATTTTACCGTACAGACAGGGCTGTTGATGGAAGGAAGGAGAGGGCAAGACAGGCTGTGTTTACTCACGGTCAGAGGCTAGGGGTTCAAATGGAGGGGGACCAGTGGTAGGGGCAGGGCCCACAGGCAGACCCATGGTTTCCATGGGTATCCTCACTGTGGAGGGGGTGGGACTCTTAGACTGAGTGAGAGAGACAGTGCCAGCCACCAATCAGCATGCGGGAGAAGCAGGATGGGAGACACTCATGAAAATCTCTCTCTCTCTCTCTCTCTCTCTCTCTCTCTCTCTCTCTCTCTCTCTCTGTCATGCATGGATGGACCAAAATTAGCTAAATAAACGGGTGAACATGCAGGACAAATCAGCTTTTAAACACACATGAATGGGCAGGGAAGTAAACTGCACACAGTCAAAGTCAAATAGCAGGACGACTCCAACCAAGCAACCAACCACACAAGTAGATTTGTTGGAAGGAATCAATTAGAAAACAGGTGGAGACATATGGGTGAGACAGAAAGCAGAAATGTATTAGGGCAGAATACTCAGGACAGCACAAGGACAGAGCACTCAGGATGCGTTTACTCTCTTCACTGCAATACACGATGGCGTAGGAGAGTCAAGACACCAAAAAAAGCCCTCTCTTCTGTACACGTGTTAGTGAGTGTGCGTGTGTGTGTGTCTGTGTGCGAGCTTGTCTATTTCTCCCTCACCTCCATGTCGACATCATCCTCTCCTCTGGATTTCTTCTTGTCTGTCTTTTTCTCTTTCTCGTCCTCCTTCTTCTTCTTTTCCTTGTCGGGGAGGATGTCGTCCAGCCAGGCGAGGTCGTGCTGGGAGAACACCAGGTCTAGCAACTTCCGCACCACCATCAGGCCTAGGATCTAGGAGGGAGGGGGAGAGAGTGACTTTATCCACTGCTAATGTCAACACATACTGATGCACTCTCCTGTTAAAAGCACAGGTAAATGTATGGATTTGATTTGAAGATTAGATTAATTATATTACATTATATTATATCAAATAAAGTTGATAAATTGCATCTATATTTATGAATTTGATGTTACTAAATCATATTACATGGATTAAAAAAATGACATCAACATTTATGGATTTTAAGTAAATATTCTATGACAGTGTTATTATCATGTTATATGGATTTTATGTATCAAATATATTGATTCTGTTTGCAACACAGAGGTGCATCTGGGGCTTCATCTTGCTTCAGACATGGATCCATACACACATTCTCTCTCTCTCTCTGAGAGAAACATACCATGACTGGGAAGATGATGGCTGCCACAGTGGACTTGAGGATCCAGAGCACAGCCAGGCAGGTGATCTGCACCAGGGTGAAGAGGTGGACCCGACGCAGGGGCACGTGCCGCAGGTAGGTGAAATCCGGCTGGTGCTTCGCTGGCATCAGGTACAGCTTAATCCGGTCCCAGAACTGCAGGGAGAGAGAACAGAAACCATCTCTCCCTGTTCACCGAACACGGCACACAGTGTCCGGGAGTCCTGTTAAACAACATGGTGGCTTGTGTGCGCGCTGCATAGTTTGACAAACATTTACAAAACATACAACAATCATTGTATTATTAAGGTCTATGGTACAAAAATAATTTTAACAGATTAAATAGGTCATTGTGGCTTTAAAGTTTGGGAACACAACACACAAAAAACACACAAACACACATGTGTGTGTACACACATACACACACACGCACACACACACACACACACACACACACACACACATGTGCGCGCGTACACACACACACACCTGGATACCACTGAGAGAGGCCACTCCCATGTACAGGAAGACACCGTAGAGCACTGGCATGGGGATGTACTGCAGAAAGCAGGGAACAACAGCACTTCTGAGACCTCCACTCTCACCAATCAAACAGCATAATAAAAACACACTATCCTGATAGCAGGCCCTTCTGTTGAATGCAATTTGATTGATTGTTATATGTGCTCAAAGGTATTGACTGTGGCTTTTTATTGCCACTCTGTCAAACACACATTGATGACTATAAATTGCTTATTGTGTATCAGTAGTGGTTTGAACACAGCCTTTTATTATTAGTGAGTCAGTTGTATTTTATAGTTATTGCTCGTGTAAATCCCATTATTCTGTGGTTGCTGTGTCCATATTGCCATTAATGGCACTGATTGGTTTCTTACCTGGAGGATGGGAGCAAGGAAGATGGAAACTCCGGTCAATACAAACACCAGGGTTCCTGTCAGCCTCTGCTCCCTGCAGAACACACGGGTTTGTGCGTAAAACACACACACACACACACACACAAACACACACACATACAAACTCATCATTCAATACTGAACACACACATCCATCCCCAACCCTCTTCCTCCTTCCTCCCCGTCCCTCCTCCTCCTCCTCCTCCTCCTCCTCCCTCTCTCACCTCACTCCCAGGAACTGCGGCTGCTCCCCCGGGGCACTGGACTCGCTCTCCATCTTGAGGGAGTCGATGTGGGCGATGGAGATGACGGTCGCCGCCACGTACCACGGCAAGCCCATGAAGGAGCAGGTCACCATCAGGATGCCCACCCAGAGCAGGTCCAGGTGGTAGCCGCACCCTTTCTGGAAGAGCAGGGCAGACATGTAGCACAACGGCCAGACAGCTGCGCTGGCAACACAGAGGCTTTGGGCTCGACTTCAACTCCGCTGTCACAGCCTTGAGCAAAGTGTTCATCCTGAACGCTTTCGGTGCTCATAACCAGCTGCGTAATGGATGCTATGTGCGTGCTAAACCTCTAACACGCACCTTCAGTTTGTTCTCCTTGCGGTTGACAATGACGGCGCTGATCTGCTGGTCCATGAAGATGAGGATGGTGACGAGGAGGGCCGGGACGAAGCTGGCCAAGTATATCCACCAGGGGTTCTTGCCAAATGGCTGCACCACCCAGCCACGGTCAGGGCGTGTGGGCTATGGAGAGGCAGACTGTGAGCGGGAGAGTGTGCAGGGGTGGGGGTGCCGAACACAAACCCACACAGGGAGCACAGGGAGCAGCACTTTTGGATCAAGTCAAGCTTAATCAGTCCCACACAAACAGGCTGACACACATAAACCCAGGCATGCACACTTGCACACTCATGCAGGTGGAATTACATGATTAGCAGACACATACCTTAAACTCTGTTGGCACTATGAGTTTGGGAGTTTTTAGGCCCATTAACATATCAAGCCCCACAAAGGTCATGATTGACATGAATATGGAGAAATCACTGATGAGCTTCCGAAGCTGGGCAGAGAAAAACACAGACAGGCACACAGACACATACAGACCACAAACAGATTGATAGGAACAGAGGTCAGACGCAGACATGCAGACAGATAGACACAGAAAGACAGAGAGACATACACAAGAAGACATACAGAGATCCGTGAAATGATAGAGAAGAGAGAGAAAAGAAAAATCAGAAGGATTAAAAGAGCAGAATATAGTGAAACTGTGTAAGTAAGACATTGTGTGTACATGGAGGTTGGAAAGATTCCTTGAGTTCCTTGATTAAAATAATAATAATTTGCAGACAATGAGCAAACATTATTCAGAAAAATGCATGCTTTTTACTTCATTTCTAATACATGCCCTTATGCTTCCTTGACTTTGAATGCATTTCATGCTATAACCTCATAACACAATCTAAACACAATTGTTTTTCTTGTATTAATTGGCTCAGCTCATCCAGAAATAGAACATGACCCACTCAACAGATTTTCAGGTAGCCTGTTAAGTTAAAATTGCTACAAAATGGGCACCTTTGGAAAAATTAGGTGGACCATTGGTTGTAGCACGTAACCCAAAACTTGACCCAGGATGATTATTCTGTTCAAGGTTTCTTTTTCTATGCAAGTTGACTTTTGGCAGGCTTCAGGTCAAAAGGGAAATAAAATAAATAATAAAAACAAAACATTTTTCTTGTAAATCTGACAGTGTACCCCATCCCACCAGCAGGGGGCAGTAAAAAGCAACAGTAAGGAGGGGTGTGGGACCTTTATCTCAGTGGGAACATGCAGTTTGGGGGTGTCCAGGGACAGGAGGAAGTCCAGCACACAGAAGACCAGGATGGAAATAATGATGGAAAAGTCACTGATCAGGGTACGGCACTGGATAAGAGACAGGGAGAGAGAGGGACGGGCAGTCGTGGGAGGGCAGGGGAGAGAGGGATGGGGGATGAGAAGAAGAGAGAGAGAGGACGGGATATTGGGATGAACATGCATATCCCCTTCAGACTGAGGTTTCATTATTTTGTGATTGCTTTGAAGGTGCAAGTACCAAAGAATACAAAATTAATTGTCGAAGGGAAAAAGCAATATGCTGGCCTCCCACTCTGTTGCTATCAAAAACCATTTTTAAATACATTACATTATATTGCACTGCTTTCATTTAGCAGACACTTACTCAGTGTGACATCCATTGTGCAGCCACCCGAGGTATATTAGTGACAGTGCTAGACTTGTCTACCAATGCTCCCTGACCAATGAGTGTATATGCAACACCAGTATAGCACTATATGTAAGTATATGTGGCCAATCTTGAACTGTAATACAATTCATAAACAGACAACATCCATAAAAACGTACCATAGGGCGAAGGGCGGCCATTTTGCTGTCCTGACCACCCTGAGCACTATTATCAACAAGGGGATCTAAGAACCGGGCCTGGCCCCTGGACCCACCTTGGTGGGGAAGTATCGGCTGAACTTGAACTTCTTGAGCGTGACGGTCATGGAGTAGGTGCCGAAGAAGAGGATGAAGGACATGAGGGCCAAGTCGGGCACGTACTTGCAGGACTTCCCCATCAGGGTGCCCCCGTACTTCAGGCACTCCTTCTTGCTGAGCTGACTCCAGTCCAGGGCTGTCACATTGTACTGTGGGGGGGGGGAGGAGGAGAGGGCAAGAAGGGAGTAGAGGAGGAGGAGGGTGAGGAGAGGGAGAGTGAGGGATAAGGAAGGTGGAGGCAATGAAGCGACCCGCCAGGAAAACGAGAAAGAACAGGAGCCGTTGGGCAGCTCACAGAGCTCACAG
The DNA here is from genome assembly GCF_963514075.1 of Conger conger. Lineage (NCBI taxonomy): Eukaryota > Metazoa > Chordata > Actinopteri > Anguilliformes > Congridae > Conger > Conger conger. Next base: position 31,073,500 of record NC_083771.1, read on the forward strand.
CAGAAAGACACAGAAAAGGCAAATACATACATCCACTCTGATATCTTAACTTGCTGTTTTCTTTTTTAAATAAAAATATCATAACTTTTGGACACTTGCTGTTCTCTCTTGGCCTATCTTATCCCTTATAGGTTGGTGAGGCACATAACAAATGTAAATGTCACTTTGAACAGAAATGACTATTAGGAGCATGAACTCATAACTTACAGACATGCCTTTACCCTTCGAGTTCATGTAAACACAGAATTTAGATACTGTACTACCAGAATATAATGACTCACCTACTACTATATTCAGAGTAACAGGGTATTAGGTATATACAAACAAAGAAAAACACACACACACACACACACACACACACACACACACACACACACACACACACACACAGAATACCTTCAAGTATACAGGTAGTACCCACTCAGGCAAACAAACAGCCCATACAACACTCACCACAGAGAGGTTAGTGCTGTTGTCCACTGCCACTGAAGTTGAGATATTGGCAATAATTGAAGCCACTGTTTAAAAAAAGAGAGAGGGACCAATGAGGAAATGATAAGGAATCAAACATGAACCGCAGAGTCAATTTGCAGTCAATGAGACTGAAACAAAAAATACATCTTTTCATTTCCACCACTGGGTGGCTCCATCCCCCTTCTCCCTCAGTTCCAGGGCGAGAACTGTTATTCCACAAACCTTTAACATAATCATCAACCTGGCTGAAATGTAAAAGGACGGTACACTCCGTGCTTGGAGAAAATAAACAGCATGTATGCATGCCCCACACGCATCGCTCCATTCCATTTAGCAGCTAGAGCAGGGGTGTCAAACTCCAGTCCTGGAGGGCCGCAGTTTCCCTTTCAATCAACAGCCAATTAAGGCCTTGAGAACAAGGTGTGTGGACTCTTTAGACAATGGAAGACTTGAAATCTACCTCTTGTGCAGAAACACACCAAAAACCAGCAGACACTGTGGCCCTCCAGGACTGGAGTTTGACACCTCTGAGCTCGAGTGACTGAACAGAGTCTCAGCCATGAGATCAGATTGTAATGGCAATAAGCGCTGACCGCATGCATTCAATCAGTGCCACTTCAGATGACAAAAAAAAAACGCATTTGCCTCAGGGCCATTAACCCATAGCTGAGATGATGCAGTGAATGGTACCAATCAGAAAATAAAAGAGTAAATCAAAAGTTAGCTCATGCACATCCAGTGGGGAGTACTCACTCAGATCGGCCAGCAGCCCGGGTGGGTGTGCGCAGCAAGGACAAATAGGACACAAATCAGTTCGGCCAGCTGTATATGCACTGGCATCTTTCTGTACATTTTTTATAGTTACTCAGCACTTAACTGATCAATGAATGCACCTGACTACAGAGTTAACTCCGCTCCGCATTGTTTTATGGGTCAGAATTGGTTGCATACAAGCCCTGTGGCTTTTCAGGACTAGGGTTCGAGGCTCCTGCTTTACAGGGGGACTCGTGTACTCTGTTAGAGTTTAATAAACCCTGGACACTTGTCCTTTCAGTTATGTTGATGACTGGTTCGGAAAGATACCAATGTAATGGACTACCGTTCAAACTCAAGCCCATCCAGACAGCTGCCTTCATCATAACCCCCATAAACCACTCATCTAACTGGCACATCTGGTTCAGCTCTGCCCTGCAACCCTAACTGCAGCTGCATCCCACCTACTTCCATGACATGCCTCTTTCTACCCCTAAAACTAGGACAGGGATCCTCACATCTGGCCCATGAGGCCAGTGGTACTGCTGGTTTTCATTCTCCCCCTTTAGCCATGACAGATTTAAACCTGGGACACCAGGTGTGCTAAATATCTGGCCAGTCATTTGCATTAATCGACCAATGAACTATCAGGTTGAAAAGAAAATCAGCAATACTACTGGCCCCCCTAGGGCTAGGTTTGAGTATCCCTACCCTAGAATCTCTGACTGCAGTCCTAGAGCGTTGCAGGATCTCTTGTGGTTTACATTCAATCAGCTGCCAACGTAGGCCTTCATATAAGGTGCGTGGAAACTTTAGTCAATAAATGGCTACCATTAAGCACCCAAGTGGTGCAGGAACACACCCAAAACTAAAGGACTCCAAGGCTCTTCAGCCCCTGAGCCTGAGATCCCTGCATTAGACCAGTGGAAAATGCCCGTGGAAAAGCCTCTGCCTGGGCTCACTTTGCCCCACAGCACCGCTCATCTGACGAAAGCGGGCTCACCTGGGTTGGGGGCCAGGCACTCGCACTTGTACGTAGTGATGTAGTCTGGCTTGAAGTCCCTGTTGATGGGGTAGTACTTGAAGGAGCCCACCATCTTCTTGATGGCGTCGGAGATGAAGATGAAGGAGATGAGGCTGGAGAAGCCCTCCTCCGTGAAGCGTGTCATGTACTTGATGATGTAGCTGGCATCCGTGGCGACCAGGATAAAGCACTGTAGGCAGGAGTGGAGGCCGATCCACAGTCGTAGCTCCATGTAGTCAATTTTGTTGCTCCTGGGGAAAATAAATACAGCTTTATGCACCTGAGGTCCATTGAATACTCCCTGGCACGCAATGGTGACTGCACACAGCTTGGCCCCACCGCATTCTGGGAATGGATTGTGCTCCACTGTTTCCAAATGGTATAACTGGTACATGGGAAACTACTCTTTCTGGGAATCTTTTCACTGTTTCCTATAGCAAAACTAGAATATAGGAAGCTGCATTACACAACAGTGCCCCCACCCTCCCATATATAACAAACTCAAGTCCATTGAACCAAATTTTACAGTTAGCACTTTTTTCATGAATGTGACCCTTGTTGTTCACATCATGCCATTGGGCAGACTGAAACATGGAATACATAGAGACAGCCTAGTCAGATGAAAGTGATTGCCAGTGATTGCCACCATTATCAACTGTTTTCTGATATTGATTTGTTCTTTTGAGGTAAAAACAGAGTGGAAGTCAATGCAAGCTCATGTCTAATCTCATTTGGGGCTTCTGTTGAGATCTGAGGGAACAGGTGTTTTCATTTGATTTTCTGGGTGTCCTACCATGAGTGAAAGTATATCTGGCAGTCAATCTACCAGCCAGTCTTAGTAAATTCCTACCTATCGCTCTGGCTATTGGTCTACTTTTCTGTTTTCTGTTTGCCTGCCTCTCTGCTTGCTTGTCTGCAAGTCTATTGATCTGTTTCTCAGACTGAAAGACAGACACAAACAGACAGACAGATCTATGTCATGTATTCTGCCCGCCCTTCTCTGTATGGCTCTGCACACTACCTGCCCGCCTGTCTCTCTGTATGGCTCTGCACACTACCTGCCTGCCTGTCTCTGTATGGCTGTGCACACTACCTGCCCACCTGTCTCTGTATGGCTCTGCACACTACCTGCCTGCCTGTCTCTGTATGGCTCTGCACACTATCTGCCTGCCTGTCTCTCTGTATGGCTCTGCACACTATCTGCCCGCCTGTCTCTCTGCGTGGCTCTGCCTCTCTTGCGGTGGCCTGTCTGTATCTGCCCGCCTGTCTCTCTGCGTGGCTCTGCCTCTCTTGCGGTGGCCTGTCTGTATCTGCCAGCCTGTCTCTCTGCGTGGCTCTGCCTCTCTTGCGGTGGCCTGTCTGTATCTGCCCGCCGGCCGGCGCACTCACTTGCTGAATTCAAAGAGCAGCTTCTCGAAGATGAGGATGGGCCCGGTGGAGCTGAGGATGATGAGGGGCTGGCCGCCGAACACGCAGAAGACCGTCCCCGCCAGGGCCGTGCCCAGGAAGCTCTCCATCACACCCTGAGAGCGCGGGAGAGACGGAGCGAGAAGCACAGACATAGAGGTACAGCAAGAAAGAGATGGAGGGAGAAGGAAGCAAGGGGAGAGAGTGAGAAATAGAGGGAGAGACTCCGAGGATGAGACGGAGGGAGAGATGGATAATTCTCACTAACTAATACTAACACTAATACTACTACAACGAATAATCATAATAATACAAGTAAACATGGGTGCTACAGTGGGGAGAGTGAGAGGACAGGTGGGATGGATCACCTGGTAGTTGTCAGTGGCGTCTCCCAGCAGTCCTCCGAAGGTGATGGCGTTGGTGATGCAGCCCAGGTAGATGAAGAGCACGGCCGAGATGGACTGGATGTGGAAGCCGTCGTAGAAGTCGCTGGCGAACCAGGGCAGTTTCCGCTTAATGTCCAGTATCAGGCCGCCACAGAACCTGCAGTGTACAGCCCAGTTCAAGCAGTGCATTCTGGGAAAGAAACCATGTACTTGCACACAGGAAGTTGCAGTACACAGAGACCCAAAACATGGTAAGTCAACTCTGCTGAGAAAAACAGCTCAAGTTGGGTTTTGAAACTGGTGGTAGCTGGTAATTTTGAGCTTGTTGTAGCTGGATGTTACAGCAGGGAATAGAGGCAAAACAACCATTAAGAGTTCATTTTTTCTTCTTCATATAATTCTGACATAAAGGTGCCAATGGAGAGCCATAGGGTGGCTTTTTCTTATTTTCACCAACCAGTTCAGACCCAAGAAACCAAGTGACATGAGAGACCTGTGTAATTATTGCTTTATTGCTTTTTTAAGTGCGAAACATAAACCTGCACACCCAGCAGTTTTCCAAGGGTGAGAGTACATTTCACTGGTATATTGCAAACACTGTGTTTGTTGTGACATGTTAGATGCTAACAAATAGTATTTTTCAGCCCACCTCCCAGTGAACGCCAGCTCCTCTCCCAGTTCGTGGGGTGCTGGCATTTCCTCATCCTCCGCAGCACCCCCTCCCCCTCCTGCTGCCCCGTTCATCTGGCCCAACTCGTTTAGGGAGAAGACTGACTTCCTACAGGCGGAGACAGAAAATATGTCTAACATCAGGTGTTGGGCATTCCTGCTTTAGGAAAGCTTTGCATTAAGCTGCAACCTTATTAAGCTGTGACCTTACATGTGTGAAGTCAAGAACCAGATTTAGTTGGCTCGGTCTGTAAGGGGCTTTTGTGAAATATGAGTTTTTAAATATGTTCTCCAGATAATGTAAGATGAAGGGGCTCACAGTGGAGGCTCCTGCATGCCTTTTTACCTCATGTCTGCGGAGGGCAGTTTCTTGGGGGGCTCGATACGGATTTTGGGGTCCCACTCTCCTGGTGGCAGCACAATCACCTCATCCAGGAACTCGTCAATGCCAGCAATGAGGTCATCACGGTCACGAGCCTTATAGGCCACATCACTGAAGAGCTAGAGAGAGAGAGAGAGAGAGAGAGAGAGAGGGAGGGGGAGAGAGAGAGGGAGAGGGACAGGGAGGGAGAGAGAGAGATACAGAGAGAGAGAGTAATGAGTAAAATTACCTCAATTACAGAGGATGAGAGAAGAGTAAATTGTGGCTACTTCCTTCAGTGAAGCACACATTTGTGAGAATGCACACATTTACACACATACACACATTCTCCTTCTGATTAAACCTGCAAAATCTTAACAGTCTAACAGTCACTAACAGTATGGAAGCACTCATGACAGAACTAGTAGGGCGGCCTGTAGCATAGTGGTTAAGGTACATGACTGGGACCCGCAAGGTCGGTGGTTCGAGCCCCGGTGTAGCCACAGTAAGATCCGCACAGCCATTGGACCCTTGAGCAAGGCCCTTAACCCTGCATTGCTCCAGGGGAGAATTGTCTCCTGCTTAGCCTAATCAACTGTACGTCGCTCTGGATAAGAGCGTCTGCCAAATGCCATTAATGTAATGTAATGTAAACTGAGTATAAGCAGGATGAGTGGTGTCTGTTTGTGTGTGACCTTTCTGTGTGTGCGTGTGTGTGTGTGTGTGTGTGTGTGACCTTTCTGTGTGTGTCCATGTGTCTTGCATCTCCTGTCCCCATGGTGTTCATTACTTTCCCCACAACAAAAACAGACCTCAGGAACAATCCAACACCTCAACAACCTCATCGGTCCCCTGTGCCCTTACAGCTGTGGCTTTCCCTATTATTACAGAGAGACTTTTTAAACCGTTTTATTAACAATAAAAAAGGTACCCACAAATCACCAATATTTGACACAACAAAAAGGGGATGACTATAATTACAATGCATCCCTACACCAGGACATCAACACACATGCACACACATGCACACACACATACACACACACACACACACACACACACCACACAGTATCTCTCTTATAACCTGTAGCATACTGCTGTGTCCGAATGGCTCGTATCATTGGCAGGTAAAGACAACTGAAATTGGGCGTGGGGCACTTACGTCATCCACCATCAGAGTGGCAATGGCTCGGCCAATCTCATTGTAGGACTTCCCTTTGCCCTGAGGCCCCAGTAACATAAACAGGAACCTAGAGACAAGAAGGCACAGACCGACAGTCATTCCATCTACCTTTCAGACAGGAACAAAGACAAACTGACATATTGAGTCAGAGACAGACATGGTCAAACAGAGATGCAGGCACAGAGACATATGAACACACAGACAGGCAGATATACAACTACAGTACTGTGCACCCTAGATTTTCTAAATATAAATTTGGTCATGATATTTCATATTTATTTATTTTGTTTTCTGCATTAGTGTGTCAGGACAAAAGAGCAAATTTGAGGTTTACAAACATCCATTTTCCAAAACATTTTATGTCATAGAATTTTTACATTTATTTTTTGTTAAATAAAGTAACATTTTAAATAGTAGACCACTTTTCAGATAAAAAAGGCTGTCTGGGATCACCTGGAGAGCCAGAAGCAAGCTAGAAATCTGCACAAGAACTGAGGCCTGTTGTTCCTACATGCTTGGAACAACCTAGCAGCTGATTTTCTAAAAAAACTGCAGAGTGCACCAAAGAGAACTGATGCCATTTTAAAGGCGAAGGGTGGTCACCAAATATTGATAGTGTGCAGAGCCATACAAATATTGATTTAGTTTTTAACTATTTAAAACCATTTCATTATTTTTTAAACTACCTTATATGGAATGTTTGAACAGGTGCCTAAGACATTTGCACGGTACTGTATATCGGTGAGTTACCTGGTTGGCACGGGAACCTCGGTCAGCCCCCCCAGGGTGGTGGCCTGTGCTAAGCGGATGAATGCCACAAATGGCTTTTCCAGGAAGTCCACCTCCCCCACCAGCACATTGGAGGCTTCCGCATCGCGGGGAATCTTCTTCATGAACTTATTCTTCAGCTATCGAGAGGGAGGCATTCGATGAGCAAGAGAATGAGCCAAAATACTTTTCCAGAATTCTAGTATCACTGACCACACTATATAGCTATATAGCTTTAGCACATAGAAAATAATTTCTGTTTTTTTTTTTCATGGAAAGATAGCAGTAGCCACACAGCTACTATATAATACATGTAGGCAAATTAGTTTCAATTCAAATCAAATCGAATTTTTTCTCTCCTTTGGGGCACATGCTAATATCGATATATGACTGTTATGTCACTGGAAAGCACACGCAAAGAACACCAATGGGACCATGACACACTCACTAACAGAAACACAACCTGCTAAGCTTTTTACCAAAGAGGGCCACAGTACCGCTTGTTGAAATAGGCTTATGGAATAGTTTTAAGATTAAAAGAGAGGTTTGGGGAAACTGTTTGAACTTTTTGACCATTCTGTAGTTTCCAGTGCTTTTAAAATAGATTTTAATAATGGCTCACTGAGGTGAAAGTGCACCCACTTCACAGGGGAGGGGTGGTTGTGATGTGGGACTGCACCCCCCCCTTCCTTCATGCCCATTTTGCGATCAGCCAGTGGGCAGTACTGTTCTTATCAGACCATGAATATCAGTGCCAAATCCATTCCCGTTGTCTGCACTCCCTCTACATGTGATGTGGAAGCACGAGGTTTGAACACAACCATGCGCTGTCCAATTGCAGCTCAGTGCACGTAGGCACTGAGTCACACACACACACACACACACACACACACACACACACACACATGCTCGTTGCAGTTTTCTGTTTCGATTCAATTTCAATGCAATTCAATTTTATTCATATAGCACTTTTCACAGCAGACTGTTCCAAAGACGCTTTACATAGTAACAGAGGGGAAGAAAAGTGGGCCTAGTCTCCCTAGTGACACCTAACAGTGAGAACAACCCTCAAACGGTGTCATTTCATTCATAAATCATTTCATTCATGAACACAATCATTGCCAATTCACTGAAATGACCATAATTACTGATACAAACAGAATTATGTAAAATGTCCAGCGTTCACTAAAAGCATCACTACCATTATCATTAGGTCACATTTTTAGGGAAGAAGGCTCTCGTTCTGAGAGGCCGCTGTGCTGCAGTTCAACTGTAATTCAGGTTATGTTCTGGGTATGTGTACACATTTATCTATAGAGATCTAATAACCTTGCATAGCTATAACAACCACAAGCACAATCATCACTCAGTTCTGCAGGTTCTGCAGGTTAATTAAGACTGCCTGTGCACCGCTGCCTGGCTGGCTAGTCAACGCTGTGTGCGAAAGCCATCAGCAATATCTTTAAGCAGCCTGGAGCTCCGGCCCCCGACAGCACGTGAACGGGGAATGGTTGGTGCTTAGGGTCAGAATCAGCCTCTTAATCCCATAATTCTGCTTTCAAAGTCAGGTTACTTCTGCCTCAATCGCGAATAAACAAGCATTGTTTCATCGGGGTGCTGACCCCGTTCTTTTGTGGGATAACAGCCTGGACCCCCCTCTCCCTCCCCAGCCCCACGTCAGCCTGGCAGGAGTGACGTTAGGGATAATAAAATAGGGGCTGAACGTTAGCGATGAAAGTTTTCTCAGTAGAACGTTCTCCAATCGTGGAGTATGTTGATAACACTTCCTGGCTATATTTCCTGGATACCATCAGGGTCACCAGACATATAACCAGAACATATCTGGTTCTGTTTCTCATTCTATGCACTTGTTCATACATCATTGCTTGTTTTCTATGTTAAAAAAAACATCCTATCCCTGGATTATTATGGGAAATGGACTGCATTTATTTAAATTTAAGGTGAGGAGGGTGGCAGGAAGATGAAAGGGAGCAGTAGGTGTCATTTTCGGAGGGGGGAGAAACTAATTAAACTGGACTCATGGCAAAAGCTGGGGTGATGAGGCAGAGGCGGGGGGTGGGTGCTTTCAAGTAAAAATGCAGCAGAGGGGGGCTTGTGGGGGGGTGCACTGGGCTGGGGTGGGGGTGCACTGACTACTCCAGGGAGTCCAAAATCTAAACCCACCCTGTGACTCCTTATCTCCTTATCAATAATCGAATAAGGCCTGTTAATATCTTGGCATATCTCGAAAGGAAAAGAAAGTGACTTACTGCATAATTCCTATTTTTTTCTCCTCTGTTTTTCTTTATTCTTATTTAGGGTGGAACAATCAAAACCAAAATGGGAGAATGTGGGGCTGAGCTGCCAGTGGTGAAATAATAACAAGCTTAATAACCCCTCATATTTCTCCGTGCCCCCACCTTTTGTAAGTGACTTGATTTGTGAAGGGATTAAGCTCCGAGCTCCAACCCACCCAAAACTGTGCAATGTCAGCCCCCCCTCCTCCCACCTCACCCACACTGCTACAAAACACAAACACAGACACACTCATAGAGATACACACGCACACGCAAATGTCAGACATGTATGTGCATGTATACATTTCGCACACATGCACAAGCGCGCACAGTGCCAGACACACACAGAAACAAGAGTAGGTTAACACACACACACACACACACACACACACCCACTCATGGGGGTCAAAGCTTTTCTTTCCCAGGGAAGATGGAAAAGCTCTTATTGTTACTGAAATTCCAACCACAATCTCTTCAGCTATGGTTCAGTTCAGGAGGAACTCCCTCATTCGTTCACTCTTCACTCTCCATAACTTCCTCTCATTCAGTACCGCTCCCAAACATATACATGTACACGGAGACATGTATATGTAACGGTCAGTGTGAGCGATCGTAGCTCATACATTAGCAGAATGAATCAGATATTTGAACCTTACCTGGTCTGTGCTGGGTGTGTCTGAAATATCATTCATACTCCGACTCTGGGCATGATCTGAAACAAGAGAAAGTGACCATAGGTATTATTATTAGTAATATTTTTCATCTCCAATATAATTTGACAAGTGCTTGACTGAAGACTGGATGGTGTATCATTGCAAAGATGCAATGTCTTGGAAAAAGTATCTTGACTATGAATCTGTCATTTGTCATCTTTATGGCCCGTAAATTGTGTTTTTTAATATTTAATATTACTCATTACTTGTCGGGCATAAAGACTCATTGCTTGACATTTTGGATGCTACAATAGTCTGCTTCCCATCACAGGTGCCACAAACACAAAGGTTGTAAGGAAACTTCATTTTAGTAACATGTTTATTAGATTAGGCAGGTTACTGCCTTCCATTAGAGACACAGAGACTTGGCATGCATGCAAGAAGGTTTGCACTTAAAAATGCACACCCTATCTACACACACACACACACACACACACACACACACACACACACACACACACACTCACACTCACACACACACACACACACACACACATGCACGTGCACACACACACACACCCACAAAGTAATATTCTGGACCATTGCTTTCGTACAATATCTCAATGTTCTAGGACATACTAAGCCATATAATGATTGACTGTTTCACTTCCTGATTAAGGTTCTAAAAAAAAAATTGCGAGAGTGAGAACATAAAGCTTAATAAGAATGATTGTTTGCAATATTTTGTGAAGCAGAAGAAAAAATTACACCAGAATGAAAAACCCAAGCACATGCACAGATCTCGGTTAAATACCTGCATTTTAAAAATGACATTTGTATGTATTTGAAGTATTTATAATATTTGAAACTCTGTATTGAGCAACACATTTCTTACATTTCATACACTTCCTTCAAATGCGAACTGTGAATACAGTACTGTATACTTTGAATTTGAAGCACCAAGAACACCAAGAGTCACAGAGAAAGAAAGAGAGAGAGCGGGATGAGAGAGATAGAGTGAGAGAGAGAACGAGAGAGGGGGATGAGAGATAAAGTGAGAGAGAGGGAGAGAGGGGGATGAGAAAGAGAGACAGACAGAGAGGGGGGTGAGAGAGAGAGAGGGATGAGAGAGAGGGAGAGAGGGGGATGAGAAAGAGAGACAGAGAGAGTGAGAGGGGGGTGAGAGACAGAGAGGGATGAGAGAGAGAGGGAGAGAGGAGGATGAGAGAGAGGGAGAGAGGGGGATGAGAAAGAGAGACAGAGAGAGTGAGAGGGGGGCGAGAGACAGAGAGGGATGAGAGAGAGAGGGAGAGAGGGGGATGAGAAAGAGAGACAGAGAGAGAAGAGGGGGGGGAAGAGCGCGCGATGCACAGCAGCTGGACTCACGCAGACGGCCATAGCTGCCCGCCTGCTTGCTGCGCAGGTCCTCTGTGGAGCGGTGGAGCCCCCCCCCTGAGGTAGGGCTACGGGCTGGGCTTCGGCCTGAGACACAGAACCACACGAAGGGAGAGAGAGAAGGAGGGAGGGAGAACGAGAGCAACACAAAGGAAGGAGAGCGCGAGACAGGTGGAAGGAAGAGGGAGAAAAAGGGAAGGAGGAAAAGAGACAGAGATAGAGGGAAAACAATCAGCATAAGATGTATTTGATTTGGTTAGGATAGAAAGTAAAACATTTTGGCTCAGTCGAATGGTATTGTCTTCACAGTAACAAAAGAAATGAAGGGTGGGAAAGGGGAAGCTCTATTTTGCATCATCAACAAACCTCTGGTCTCCAAATCCAGTTCACTTCACCGAAAGACTACACCAGCTCAACACAACTTCAAAGGGTTCATTTCAGTTTTTCATCAATGGGAGACAAGTCAGAGAGAGGGAGAGTAAGGCTGAACAAAGTGTGTGAGGGGAATTTCCCCCTGACACAAACACACCCACCCACACACACACACGCACACATACACACACACTTTCACAGACTCACTGGAGGATGAGGAGGTCTTCCCAATGTCAGCCAGAGAGCGGTGGATAGGTTTCTTGGTCTGGTGTCGGTGCTTCCTCAGGAGGACGTAGACGATCTTGTCCCTCAGGTCGGGAGCAATGAGCCCGTCCTCCACCTGCCTCTCCACAACCTCCTCTGAGGGGGCGAGAGGTTGGTTAACACGGGAGCCTTGTGGGTTAGCCTGGCCTCAACAGCTCATAAACAGAGCGCATGAATGATGAAGACATACAATCACAACAGGGTGGGAACACTGGTAAGTAAAATAGTATGTATTTTATGTATACATGATATAGTTATTTATTTAAAACTGTTAAAAGGAGGGGCCTTCAATGATCATAGCTCCCATCCGCATCTTCATGACACACGTGTAATAAACTGCATGTTTACATTATTTAAGTAAACATTTTCATAGGAGCTGTGTCTCACCATCATTCATTAATGTGAATGTACTATTATTTGGTTTGCAAAAAAAGCATCCTAAGTGTATATGGTGAATGAGGACATCAGACAAAAAGGTAAGAGCATGTCTGTAAGTCAGATGGGCCCTGTCCTCTGAATTAATAATGTCCTAATAGTGCTGGTAAACACTCAAGTAAAATGGCCTCATAAACCATACAAACCAAAACACACATTTGTGGCATACATGTGCGCACATACATGCACACATACACACTGTACAACTTTACTGCTAAGCTTTACTCCTCCTTTATCTTGTGCTTATGAGTCACCTTGCCCACACACACGCAC